>NW_015505755.1:984241-986761 GCF_001515645.1 Sinocyclocheilus grahami
CTGGGGGGAACGCATATTTGCGCAGGCCCCGGGGCCAGCTGTGTGACAGTGTGGCCGTGCCGAGCATTGCCTCGGTTAGGGAGTAGAACCACTGGCAGAGGGTGGTTTCTGGAGATGCAAACAGGTCTACCTGAGCAACTCAGAACCATTTCCACATCAGCTGAACCTCCTGGGGGTGGAGGCTCCACTCCCCTGGAAGTGCTGCTTGAGACAGCTCGTCGACTGCCCGATTGAACACTCCTGGGATGTGGATGGCACGAAGGGACCTCGGATGCTTCCGACTCCAGAGGGGGAGGTGGCGGGCGAGTTGCGCCATGCGACGGGAGCGTAAACTGCCTTGCCGGTTGATATACGCAACAGTCGCAGTGTTGTCCGTACGGAACAGAGCGCCCCTGCCCCAAAGGCGCCCTCTGAGGCGGCTCAGGGCAAGGCGTACCGCCAACAACTTGAGGTAATTGATATGCCAACGCAGTTGGGGACCCGTCCAAACCCCTAACACTGCGTGCCCGTTGTACGTGGCCCCCCAGCCGGTGGCCGAGGTATCCGTGAATACCACAGCATGCCTGTATACCTTTTCCAGGGACACTCTTGCCCGAAGGAAGAAGGGATCTGACCACGGGCTGAAGGTTCTGCGACAGGCCGGTGTAATCGTAACCCGGTGAGTACCGCGTCGCCTCATCCACCTCGGGACTCGGCCATGGAGCCAGTGCTGAAGCGGTCTCATATGGAGCAGTCCGAGCTGAACTATCGCTGCAGCCATATGCCCCAGGAGCCTCTGAAAGAATTTCACTGGGACCGCCGTCCTGCCTGATAAAGTATTGAGGCAGTTCAGCACCGACTGAGCACGTTCCTGGGTGAGGCGTGCCGTCTGGTTGACCGAATCCAACTCAATGCCGATATGAGCGACCCTTTTGGGATCCCATATGTATATATCCACGGTACAGTTACTAGGGCCGTGTTTCCCCTGGCAGACCACGTTCTGATGTCTCTAAATGATGCAGCCTTAGCCATCTCGGAGACTTCCATGTGCAGTAGGGCCCTACGGGGTTACTCCACGTGAGTAAATCTCACTTAACCCCCTCTGGGAAGAGGTGACTCCGCAGTGTGTCCTCTTCCAAATGGAAGGGCACACTTTCCCAGTGTTATCCAATTCCTACTGTTGGGCTGCGAGGAACAGCAGTGGTCGACCTTCTCAGTGTAGAGCCCGGTCCTATCATCTGCCTTATAGGAAGGGTCTGGGGGCCTACACAGGGCACTGGAGGGGGCAGCACCTGTGGCGTGTTGGTAGGGATCCCAATTTGTCGGTCATTACCGACGTGATGTCGAGAGTGACCGACTGAAAAGGAACGTCTCTGTTACGTATGTAACCCTCGTTCCCTGAAGGAAGGAACGGAGACGTCACGTCCCGTCGCCACAGTTGCTGTACCACTACTGAGCTTCCAGGTCACCGGCTTGCCTCCTCAATTGTGTTATTGCATTTATTGTAACTGAACACATTGGCAGCACAACATTCAAACTAAGATTCTCGGGGTTCTGTGACCGCCGAGGGAACTCTTCATCGCAGGTTCGCTGTCGTTGACAGACCACGTCCTTTTCCTCCTGGCACGAACACCAGGAATGCTGAGTCTTCTTGTCCGCCGGCTGTCCTTGCTGCTGAGTGGCTGGCTTTGCGCCGTTGCGTGATTTCTTGTGTGACCGCTGTCGAAGCAGTGGCTCAGGGTTGAGGTGCGAGTTAGAGCTCGGTGCTGAGGTCTGCCGCTGTGTGCAGCTTGCGAAACGACTCCGGGTCTGGGCCCTCTTCGTCCAGGGACTTCAGGAGTCGAGTCTGGAAGACCTGCAGGACTGCCATCGTGTGAAGAGCAGATGCTGCATGTCCTGCCGAGATGTACACCTTCTCTGCGATGTGAGCTGCGGCTCGCTATGGCTTAGAAGGCTGTGAGGCGGATTTCCATTCGTGGGACAGACACAGGTGTGCCACAATTGCGTCCTCTACAGGAGGCGGTTGCTTGTAGCCTCGTTTCTCCGACCCTTCCACTGTTGTTAGCAGTTGGGTTCCTTGTGCATGCGCTCAGGTTGAATAAGGGTCTCAGCGGGGCGTCAGCTTGGCATTCATCCAACCCTTCGTAGGCTGCTCAGGGACTGCCCAGTCCAGCCCCATATCTGCCACAGCCTCTGTGAGCTCTGCATCCAAAGAGGCAGGGGTGGAGCTAAACTCATCATTTAATGGCCTCTGACCAGGCACCTGGGCCAGAGGCGCTCGTGGACATCGTATCGTCCTCTCCACAGCCAAAATAAACCAGGTCCCACACTTCAGATGGAGGGCGGAAACTGTCCTCGGCATATGAGAGTGGAGGCTCTGGCGAAGAAAGGCAACGTGGGCGTTGGGGTGACGTCAGCTCATCAGCAGAGCCACCTGGGGGGCCATCTGCGATCTCTTGGCCCACAGCTCAATGGGGGCAGGCGGGGGATATGCACAAGACAATGGGGATCATGATTGCCTCGCATGAAGGATCTTAATTG
>NW_015505755.1:989159-994226 GCF_001515645.1 Sinocyclocheilus grahami
AAACATCCGTTTCGATACACGTCTCAGGAGCACGATGCCGGCTCAGCATCGTGATGTCTATCAGCCATCGGCCCAACCCTAGTTAACAATGAACAATCATAATGATAAAAAGGGTTAAATAGAGTAGGGTTAAAAATACAACTTTCTCTTAAATCAACTTGAAATCAAACAAATCAACATGATAAGGACAACATGACGCATGATGTCCGGATCGCATTCATACTTAACGCATTCAGGCCAAAGAGTATGTACTCTTTTAGCGCTTGTTAAGTAAGCATTTATTGAAATTAAGTACCTACTCGGAGAGTATGCGGTTTCGGACGCAGTGACTCTCTTATTAAAACAGTTCTATGTCGCCACCTACTGAAATCACGAAATAAAAAATTGGAGGAATTTATTATTGCTAAATTATTTCTGGAAATATCACTTTTTTTTTTTTTTTTTAAAGTGTTGACCCTTTTCTTAAGTGAAGCAGTGTAAGATAGTCTTAAGTTTCTACTTTTACAGATTACTACCCTTTGTGTTTTCCTTTTCATTTATCAATAAAATGTTTTGACATTATGGAAAAGACAAATACACAAAGTATTGTCTGAGGGGGAAAAAAGGAAAAAACAAAACATTAAAACAAACAACTTAACTAATACTTTTGGAGACAAGGAGGTTTAATTTCTAATATTTATTTTTGTATGTTTTTCTTGTAATCTCATTACCTCAAAATCAGAGAAGACAAAATCAAAACTGAGTGGCCATCCAAGCTAATGTAGTTTATGGACACACATTTAAATGCTTTGCACATATACAAAGATAACGAGGCACGCAATGTGTTGAGGCATGAACGGAAACAAGAAAAAAAAAACGACCAAACAAAAAGTTAAATAAACATTCCCTCCACTGGTTATACACAAGAAGTAATTTTACACTATCGCCATGGAAAGAAATTTCACACAGCCTCACTCTTAAATCAACTCATAACGAAGACTTTCCATTTTTAATCTCTAGTTTCTTTTTTGATGCATTTAAAGAAAAATGCTATTTACAAAATCATACTTCTGACACTGTGAAGATTCAATAACTGGAGATAGTTTCTTTGTAATTTATGCATTACCCTTTAATTTAAATGTTAGAAAAAGAAAAAAGTTATATTTACAAGGGAAAACTCCAAATCTTAATTACTTATGTGAGTCGCAGTGACCAATGTGCATGTTTGCTGTATTCCGTTCCAACTAAAGAAGCAGATGTGTTGATTTCTTCAAATGGTTGAATATGCACTACTAATGCGCACACACACACAGCAAAGTAAATGGAATTTGTTGATTCAAGATTGTTGGTGAAAAGCAGAGTCTCTGTGGCAACAGATCAACAGAACAGCACTCAGGTACCTCCCTATGGCGGAGAAGAGTTCAGTCTCATGTGAGATTGCTTTCATTTAATCCACTTTGACCACGCTGTAGATCTTGGTGACAAACCAAAAGCAGGCAAAGAATCCAATTGTACCTGGAGGCAGAAATACACAAGAGATCCAGATTACTAAAACACTACAGTTTTACCTGAAGCATTACTATTTATCCCCAGTCAAAACAGCACATAAAGACAGTCTACAATAGGGGTCGACCGATTATCGTCCTGGCCGATATTAATCATTTTTATGATTATCCGTATCGGTCATTTTCAAAACCCATTCGCCGATAAAATAACTTAATTTTGAAATGCGTTATTTGGCTCTGATGCAGCCTGTGAGAACTCACCACTCTGTGGCCTAAAGCAATCTCCACCCACCGCCCATCTGATTTGTTGGGAGTCACGAGTCCGACCAATCAAAGCGGAATTCACTCTCACTCCGAAAGCGCTTGCTAACTGCAGCTGCTTCGGTGATCACGCATCAGTTGTCTCTCAAAGGTAAGGCAGCAGCAGACGTTGCTTAAGTTGCAATAAATCACAATCCACTAACATTACACTGAAGTTGCAAAACACCTCAATATCATCTATGATTTCTGCGATGCAGAAAATGTGGACGGAATCGCGGAATCCAGTCATATAAATGGAATTTACTGTATGACGCAGAATGTCACGGAATTTGTCAAAGTTTGGATGAATTAATCAAAAGTAGGTCAGTACACTTAAATAGAGGCACGATACGGACTAGTATCTGTAAATATTAAGCCACAAAAATACTATTTAAATATGAATCCTGCATGTTCTGCGTGTCTCTGTGTATGTAAATGGCACAGACGCGGGGTTTTGTTTTCTACACGTACAAAGTGTGTGACGCTCGCGGTGATTTCAGCTTCTGTCGTCTCACTACATGAGGACATAAATACATGAACAACATCTCCAGAACTGCTCTGACTCCCTCTGAAAGTCCCTTCATGATCATTTGACAGTTTCATTTGAGTAAAACTATCGCAGTGTTTCCCAGAGACTTACACTCTATTTATGGCGGCATATATATGCAAATTCATTCTCTGGCGGCAGCAGGAGGTGCTGTTAGAGTGATAGAGATCGAGGTTTCCCCGGTAACGCTGTACACAAAGCAACGATCTGCTCACAAACGCTGCTTTATCAGACATTACATGCAAGATGAAATGAAAATGACATCCAACATTTTTTGAAGACAGTCGGTTTCCTTCAGAAAAACACCCGCACTGGGTTTCAATTTTGAAACGTGCAGTGCTTATGTTTATTCAACGAAGTCGAAGCCTTTTGGAAAATCTATTTGTGGCGGTCAGTTTTGATATTGTGGCGGGTAGGGCTGAACGATTTTGGAAAATAATCTAATTGCGATTTTTTTTTACCAATATTGCGATTTAATATGCAATTATTTTTTTAAAGCTCTTTATGTTCTGTATTATTCAACAAAGACAAGCTATAAATCATTGTATAGTATGACCAACACAATATTATATACATTAAACACAAATGTTCTTTTCTGTAGGCCAGGCCTATATGTTACGATGAAATTAGGTGATGCATGAATTGATATGATTATTTAACAACTACAATCACCGTAGTATATTGACTGATTTGTTGAACTTCCAACCTTGTAAGGATGTAATAATTATGTTTAAATAAGCCTGGCGTAAACATTAATATGAAAAGTCTGTAACAAATCACACAAACTAAAGTAGATTGTAGAAATATAAAAACAAATCTGTTGCTTTACCACACTACTTTAGATAATTCACAGTGTCACTGTAATAAACGTATGTAAACATGTGCACTGCACTTTTTAAACACGGTCTGTTAACTTTAGACCAGTGCTTCACAAACTTTTTTGGTCACGCCCCCCTTTAAACCTATAAAAAAAATCTGCCCCCCTTTCCAGAATCCCCATCCCACCTCAAACTACCAAATAATTTCACTAAACATTATGAAAAATAAATGCTTTTTTAATAAAAAAAAAACCTACAGGGAAAAAAACACCTGCATCACTTGAAACATCGAAAAATAGCATGGAGAGAATAACTTATTATTATTATCTCTCTGTTATTTCAACCCTCTACGGACACCTTGGCAATTGAATCGCCATTGGCTAGTCAATTTTTTTGTTTACTCGCCAGACTGAAATACTATACTATACTATATATACAGTGGGTACGGAAAGTATTCAGACCCCCTTAAATTTTTCACTCTTTGTTATATTGCAGCCATTTGCTAAAATCATTTAAGTTAATTTTTTTTCCTCATTAATGTACACACAGCACCCCATATTGACAGAAAAACACAGAATTGTTGACATTTTTGCAGATTTATTAAAAAAGAAAAACTGAAATATCACATGGTCCTAAGTATTCAGACCCTTTGCTCAGTATTTAGTAGAAACACCCTTTTGATCTAATACAGCCATAAGTCTTTTTGGGAAAGATGCAACAAGTTCTTCACACCTGGATTTGGGGATCCTCTGCCATTCCCCCTTGCAGATCCTCTCCAGTTCTGTCAGGTTAGATGGTAAACGTTGGTGGACACCCATTTTTAGGTCTCTCCAGAGATGCTCAATTGGGTTTAAGTCAGGGCTCTGGCTGGGCCATTCAAGAACAGTCACAGAGTTGTTGTGAAGCCACTCCTTCATTATTTTAGCTGTGTGCTTAGGGTCATTGTCTTGTTGGAAGATAAACCTTCGGCCCAGTCTGAGGTCCTGAGCACTCGAGAAGGTTTTCGTCCAGGATATCCCTGTACTTGGCCGCATTCATCTTTCCCTCGATTGCAACCAGTCATCCTGTCCCTGCAGCTGAAAAACACCCCCACAGCATGATGCTGCCACCACCATGCTTCACTGTTGGGACAGGTGATGAGCAGTGCCTGGTTTTCTCCACACATACCGCTTAGAATTAAGGCCAAAAAGTTATATCTTGGTCAGACCAGAGAATCTTATTTCTCACCATCTCACAACTCCATGCGGGCTTTCATGTGTCTTGCACGGAGGAGAGGCTTCCGTCGGGCCACTCTGCCATAAAGCCCCGACTGGTGACAATATAAAAACGCACTAGGGATTAATGAGCTACTGGATTCATGAATATTAATCATGTGCGTTTGCTTGAACTGATTCTCTGAAATCAAAACCGGGACGATACTAGGTGAGCACCAGCCAATGAGATTGTCGTTTGCGCATTAGTTCCGCCTACTACAGGATAACCCGGCAGTTCTTAAAAGCTGAAGAATTCCAAAAGGAACTCTGTTATTTTTACAGGAAAATAAAACAAAGTATATCGTTTACATGTAGCGCATCAATTCTGCATGTTATGTAAACTCTCGCTCTTTGAGCGTGAGAGAAAGCGACGGCGAGGTGTGCGCCTTCACACTAGAAACACATTACACCAAATACACAAACACAGGTGCGCTGCGCATCCATTCAAATGAACTGAAAAATATCACAGATCGCTTGATGGAGAGTGAAGCTCTGAAGTGCTCAGAGTGTTCTGTGAGTGAAAATATATCTGTGCTAATCATATACTCAGCCTCCATCACACACTGGCAAGTAAAATCTGAGAATTTATTAGCCATTGGCTAATATTAGACATCATTTAGTCGCCCAGAGTGAAGATTTAGTCGCATATGCGAGTGATTTACTCG
>NW_015505755.1:994560-1048646 GCF_001515645.1 Sinocyclocheilus grahami
TGCTGTCCGCTAAGGCATAGGACACACACAGGCTTTCCTCCTCACCAACGACATTAAACACAGTGTCAACACCGGACGCGAGCGGCAAAATACAGTAGAAACCATTATAACCAGTGACACTGTGTACACTGGATGCGGCGCGACATTAAACTGATGCCTTGTTCTATTTATGACGTACTGACACAAAGTTAAAATGATTTGCACCGGTTGCTTTGCTGCGTCCAGTGTAGAGCTGTTGCGGCGCTACGCGACAACTGTAGCGTCCGGTATAGACCCGGAGAGTGAAGCCGAGAGCAAGATATGCCTCGTCATATTTTCTGCATTTAGCTTTTGAATGACCAGCACCTGCCTGGGTCTGTGCGACTTCATCTATGGCTTTTCTCTTCGCTTTCACAAACCGATCCATCTCCCATTCTAAGTTACGTCCTTTGGCTGTTTACGGTTTTATTTATTTTCTTTTTCTGCTGATGGCCCGCGCTCGACTTGAAGCAGCGCTGCTTAGACCGATGGGGGTGTGTGTCATCAAAGTACCGTGAGAGCTATAAGAGAGCGCGGACGTCTCCTTATGCTTTCTCTCGCTCGCCGTACTTTAATGTCATACACCGATCTGATCTTCAAGTCGAACACACCTCTTTACTCTTGCATGTCACGTGACCATGTAATCGCAAGCCTCTGCGATTGAAAAATTGAGTTATTTCATATCGTGATATTATCGCAAATGCAATTAATCGTTCAGCCCTAGTGGCGGGCACCACAAATAAATCATTGTATGGGAAACACTTTAATACATAGGCTACAGAAACTTAAGTTCCTCATGGCAACCTGTCAAAATATAAGCTCGGGTTAGCTTAAAGAAATTATCAGAAATATATTACTGTGGTGCAGTATGATATAGCCTACATAATACTACTACAACAATTACAACTTTTGTTTAAAAGAATAATCACACAATACGCTATTTCTTCCATGTTTTAATTTTAATAGTAAACCCTTTGTTTGCTAAAAAAAATAAAGAGTTTCACTCTCATTTGATTAAAAGATAAATTAAATTGATTTATGCCTTAATTTGCACTGTACTGTAAATTAAAACTAACTGAAATTTCTAGTGTCACACAGGTCAAGACATTTCAATAGGCTATTGAAATAAGTGTGCCTGTAACAGGCTATTAGTGTTATAGTTTCATGAAAATAGTTGCAGACTTCTTAACTTCTACAATATAGCTATGAAGACAATTAAATTATTTACACTTATTAAATAAATTTTTTAATTTAATCCATTGATGTGCATTAGATGATGAATTGAATGGTCACCTAATAATTAATGAGGAATTATGAGAGGTTATGCTATTACACATACATTTCTAACATGTAAATTATTGAAGCCAAATACTTTAATTTCCCCAAGCTGTTTAGCTGTAGTACAGTATTCACAGGCTTAATCATGAAGCATACAGTGGCCCCACTTTTAACTCTCTCTTTATATATTACCCTTATTGTAGATGGATGCACAGAGGTAAAAACTAAGACTAAGACAAGAGTAAGAAGTGCAGTGTGGGAGTACTACACAACCAACACCAGGGAAGGCAGTTTTTGTCAGAGCCCGTGTTATTCTTAATTTTGACAAATTTAAATTTTTACACCAGACATATATATCGGTTCAAAATAGCGGTTCAAAATATCGGTTATCGGTCTACTTAAACGGTAATAATCAGTATCGGCATCGGCCCTGAAAAACACATATCGGTCGATCCCTAGTCTACAATCATCAAATGTTTGGAGCAAAACATCCCACAATTTTACAGACCATTATACCCATCAGTTTATTAAAAAAATAAATAAAATAAATAAATAAATAAAACTCAAAGCATTGATTGTGAAGAAGTGGCTACAGATATTTTTTAAGTCCAGTTTGGAGCCAACAAGCATCTTGTTCATGTACTCTTTTATTCTTACTAGTCTCTTGATTAAAGAAAAAAAAGAAAGAAAGAAAATCGCCAACCATTATCAGAATTGGCCCACAATCAAACATAAATCTGAATCGGTCAAGAAAAATAAAGGTCGGTGCACCAATACTTAAAAGTATTAAAACCGATACATTATTATTATTAATAAATTTAAATAATCCAACTCTAATTGAAATTAAAATGCTAACAATTACATAAAATCAAGATATAAACTGAACCATATTTTAATTTGAAATTAAAGTTTTAAAAAGATTCTGGTTAATTAATTTCAATGTACTGATATTTCCAGTTTAAAATTGTCAAAAATTAGTTATTTTTATGTTCACATTCTTCATTAAAAGACCTTCAAAATGATGTATGATTAATGACTGAGCTACATCTGTTTGAAGTCGATAGTCAGCAGTCAATTTTGAGAAAAAGCGAGTTAAAGTTCTCTGAATGTTCCAAAGCAAAATCACAGAGCAACGTTGCATCTTTTCCTCTAGTTATTTTCTTAATACTAATTACCATATTAATAATCACAATATAGCTATTTTATATTTTACCTTTGTTATTATAAATAGGAATAGATGCAAAAAAACAAATAATGCATTAGCTTTTTCATTTTACATATAAACAAAAGCATTTAAGTAAGAAAAACAAATCAAATGTAAAAATAAAGTGATTATTAAAACTACAAAATCAGTTCAATCACGAGCAGCAAGTGATTCATGCTTTTCTTTTATTGTTAGATTAACATTAATGAGGCGGCCTATCTTAAGACCTACTGTAATGCACAGATCTAATAGAATGTTACACATCAGATGTTTTTCCCCAACAGTTCCCCAAACGTTCACTTAAGACATAACCGATAATGTTTGCGTGAATACTTAAATAATATAATTCAGTGTATGTGTATATTTATCGGCATGCAGTCGGAAGCGCCTTGATGCGCGTGCTTCGGATGACATTCAGCTTGAGAAGCAAGTGGAGAAAAGGTACTCCTCTCAGAAAATGTACAAATAAATGTACAAGTAATTAAACCTCTAAAATAATTATTTGGAGCATTGGGATCGCTAGATGAGGGCTTAATGGACTCATTTTTGTGAAAACCTCAAAATCGACATTTTTCACTTTTTTTTGCCTGTAGCTCAAAATTAGCCCGTGCGCATTCCGACTCATTTTGCCAGCACAGGTCACATATTATCGGTAAAGCTACTGTGAAGTTTTATCTATTGTGAAAAGTGCTATGCAATTTTTCATGAAAACTGCATGAGAAAAATCCATGATTCCAGTCTATCAGTTCACGTTTACCATTGGAAAATGTATGTGCAAAATAGGAATCTAATAGGAATCCATGTGATTGGGATTTTCACTCATTTTCAAGTTGGTCACATGAATTGGCAGCGCTGACCAACAGAAAGCTGCTTGGTTTGAAAATGACTTCTGTGTGAGCAGTGTGTCTGACAATGGATCTCTTTTGCCCACAAAATTTCGCTAGTGACTGCACCTTAACTCTACACACATACAGACCTGTGAAGAGGAAGAAGATGAGTGCCATGATCATGGTGTAGCCGAAGTAAAGAATGGTGCTGGCGAGTCCACTGATCTGCAGTTTAGAGAAGAAGTAATGGATGGCATAGACCAGGAAATAAACAGCCGTGAATCCGCTGGTGAGGAAGGAGCGCCACTGCCAGTGATAGTCCTGAGACAGCATATACACAAAACAAATGAATAAAAAAAAAAAAAAGACATGACTCTCCAAAATACGCATATTGTCACGTGTGTGTGTATATGTAATATGCATATTGCTGTGTGAACTCTTACCTCAGCACACAGGTGGAAGTAGCAGAGCAGGATGGTGGCCTCAGAACAGGTGATGACCAGGATGATGAAGACCAGGAAGAGGAAGCCAAACATATAGTACATCTGATGAGACCTGTAATATCAATAGTTTACACAATATTTCAATAAAACTAAGTGTTTTAAAAGAGATGGGATTTTATTTAGATTTGAAACCTAAACCTGAACTTTGGAATTAGTTTTTGTAATCACTAGAATTGGAATCATAGCAACCGTTAATCCCCAGCACTAACCAAATGCTGTTGAGGATGAAGAACAGCTGGATGAAGATGCAGCCGAACGGCAGGATTCCACCCATGACAATGCCAGGAAGTGGTTTGGTGTAGAAGGACTGCTCTGGAATCTGTCTGGGGATCTGATTGGTCCGCACAGGATGTTCGATGCCCTGAAATGGAACCAAAATTACAAACATATATAACTATAAGAAAGAGAAACAGGGATAATTGGATTATTTGACACCAAACACAATGAAGTTTTAAAAAAGGCTTTTGGGAAACAATTTGAAGGTAAAGAAAGCTTACGCTCTTCTTAAAACCAAAGTAAGCTCCAATAAAGGTGAGGGGCACTGAGATACAGAACCATAGAGCCAGGATGGCCACCAGAGTGCCAAAGGGCATGGCAGCTGATGAACCCTCGCCCCACAAAATCAGATTCATTACGAAAAAATCAGCAAACACCACCCTGAAAAAAAACATGTATTCTTAATTTATTATTATTATACATTTATTATTCACAACAAGTCATATTTAAGCTACATGTCAATGCACAAGACTTCAAAGGGCAAAATGGCCCAAATCTTCCACTAACTGTTACATGTATCAGTGGTTTCAAACTCAATTCCTGGAGGGCCACAGCTCTGCAGAGTTTAGCTCCAACCAACTCCAAATCACACCTGCTTGGAAGTTTCTAGTAATCCTGAAGACCTTGATTAGCTGGATCAGGTGTGTTTGAATAGGGTTGGAGCTAAACTGTGCAGAGCTGTGGCCCTCCAGGAATTGAGTTTGAGACCAATGACATAACTGCTTAATGAAATTAAATTTCAATTCAAAGAAATTATGTATTTCTCCATTTACCCACCCTGGACAAAGAAATGCTGTCAACAGAACGTTGGTCTTCCACTTCTCCCCACCGAAGGCTGGAATGAGAGAGGGAATGAGAGAGAGAGAGAGAGAGAGACCAGTTCACCTCACATTTCAACAAGGATACAAAACAATTATTAAATCACAAAGAGAAACTACAGTCAATGTAATACAGTTGTAATACATCAGTACATCAGCCTCTAAAGTCAGATACTTCAAAAAAAAGTTCTATTATTTGTATCATTTTCAAGTTCTTTATTTTTGACTTCAACGTAGTTGTTAGAATGAACTCAATAACATTCTTTTCGTTATCACCTCTATAGATTCAAACATTTAAAAACTGTCACATTTTTCACTTTTTTTTTTTTTTTTTTTTTTTTTAAAGTCAAAAGAGAACAGTTACAATCTCCTTTTCCCTTGCACAAGGTGTTGGGGGGTAATATTAGATGTATAATGTATAATATTATGCATAGATGTATAATATTAGATGCATTCACAGATTTGGGGTGCAATGTATGTCCTCTCTTATGGTTGCACAGACTCAGTTTCTAATCGGAGAGGAAAAGCTGAGATCAAAGGAGACAATTAAACGTCTGTCATATGAATGATGTTAAAACAGAGCTCAGCAGATGGATCTACAACTGATATCATAGTAAATAGAAGAGTAAGCTCTCATTGTATTCTGCACGAGCTGTAGAAAACAAGTAAAGCAAAAAAGAAGCAGGGGTGGGTAGGCCTGCCTGTTCATGTAAATGGCTCCTCTGACACTAATTAAATCTAACGAACTGCAGACAGCCCTATTGGAGGGAGGATCAGAGATCAAAGGTCAATCATCAGCTGCGTACTTACATTTGTAGTAGCGGGCAGCCACATAACCAGCTGGAGTACCCAGGAGCACCCACAACACCACTGCACACGTCATCAGAGCCCCACGATTGGCAGGTGACAGGAAACCCAAACAGGCAAAAACTACAGGGGGAAAACATGTAGTCAAGTTCAGGGTTGCAAGAATTCAAGATTTTGAATTCAATCAATCAAAAACTCAACAAAATTCTTCATATCATATTTTAGATGCAGCAAATGGAATAGAGCTCCAAACTAACTTTTAAAACTGTCCAGGTTCATACATTGTATCAGCCATCACGAAGTAAAAAAATTATCTTTGTAGTAATTTTGGTAACATTTAAAAAAATAATTTATCATAAATGTCCAAAAATCTGACTACATTGGTCAAACAGCATTTTATAAAAAGATGTCTTGATTTTTTTTTTTTATTCTCTGCGTTTCTCTCTTAACAATGTAATGATCACATTACATTGTTAGGTTTTTAACACTGCTATTTTTAAATAGTTTTTATGCCTGCAGCCTGCTTATGGTTTTTAAATGTGTATATTAATGTCTAATTTTCACAACAGGTTAAAAGTATGGGGTTGGTAAGATTTTTTATTGCTGTTGAAAGGTCTCTTCAGTTTACCAAGGATTTATTTATTTAATTAAATAAACAGTAAAAACAGCAATATTGTGAAATATTATTACAATTTTAAATAATAAAATTTTCTATGTGAATTTCTATGTGCAAGAAATTCAAAGCTGAATTTTCTGCTGTCATTACACCAGTCAAAGAACTACGTTCTTTAAAAAGAAATAACATTTTACTGACCCCTTTTCAATGTAGTATACATTTATTTTACACATTTGTCTTTTTTTGTGCCAAAGACAAATTTCTAAAGCAAACTAAGAAAACTGCTTATTGATCTGGTACTGGTCTTTTTCTAACAATTAGGGCTTGAATTTTCCTCGATTGCTCAGCTCTCGATACACTTACAGAGAGTAACAAACGTCATGATGAAGATCTGAGTCCCAGAGCCCAGGAACACAGACAGCAGCATGCCTTTCCTGGGAGGCCTGAAGACATCTCCGTGAACAAGCTTCCAGCCAAATTCCTCCTGGGCATCCTCCTGGAAAAGACGGAGAGGAAAAGCGAGGCTTTAACAATAGCAGGAGCTAACGGAACCCCATTCAGGCGTGGGTTTGGGTCTACAGCCCAATTACAGCTAACAGAGATCAAAGGAAAGACGCTGGCTGCTGCTCAGACCAATGATACACTGTGTCACTCTCAGCCTGTCCTTAATGAGTCTGATCTGTCAGGACGGGGGAGGGGCCATGGTGAAACAGGAAAGAGAGAACACACAAAAGCAACAGATGTGTGTATCACGCCTGACCCTGTGTGACCCCGAAACCTGGATGGGAGGGGCCAAATATAGGCTATATAAAGAGATCCGAATGCGAAGTGTGTATTTAAGGTGACTCATATCAAGGGTGAAGGCAGTGTGTGTGCGCTTGTCTCTCCGCATCAGTGTGACCCTCATTGTTGGCAGCAGACGATCCAGACCACAAACATAAGTGACATACATTAACATGCATTCTATAAGTTATGCTCATTAAATTACAAACCAAACACACCGAGAGCCACACATTCACACACATGCAAACATAAACATGGTCTATTATGCAGTAGGGATGGGCGATATGGGCAAAAATTAATATCTCGTTATTTTTTGGCCGATTTGCGATATACGGTATATATCTGTATTTTCGTTTTTATATTTGGATTTAAAAAATCTGTATTTAATATATATATTTCACTTACTGTCCAATGTTGTCCAACGAAACAATACATATTAAAGGCTATAAAAACAAATAAAGTGAATGTAACCATGTTTAAGCCTTTATATCATGTGCAAAAAAAGGTTAAAATCACATTTCATTCTAACATTGTAACATTGCAATCTAAAAACAAAAATAAGGCTTTTAAAGCGGAAGTTAAATTCACTAAACTAAAAATGAAATAAATGAGAACAAAAGCACAGAGTTGTTAGGCTATTTTGATTAGCCCGTTAGTCACTTTACAGTCAGTGCTATCATAAAAATAGACTTGTAGGTTTAAAATTCTACATGTCACATTTATTGTCCAACTACAAATATTTCAGAGAAATGTATATTTTAGTCAGAATTATTGCGCTGATATTTAATTGAGCTCCGTCTGTTTGGTGCGCATGCGCACGGCGGTGCTCGTTCACTGAAGTCTGTGTGAAGTTTAGCGGAGAATCCCAAAGCAGAAGGCTCATGCACTTCTGACAGAAAAATGGAAATATTTCCATGACTTTCTAACATTTACAGACGGAGAATATACCTGTGAAATGTAAGTTATGCATTCAGGAAGATGGCACATCTCAAACACATTAAACAGCGCGAGTAGCCGAGTGTCTCTGTCAGCGGCACATGCAGCCTTTCAGTCAGAGCATATGACGGGCCGAGCCGCTTAAACTAATATGCGAAACGAAACCATAAACTATGTCTTACCAGTTTTTAAAGGCCTTAATATGAAGCTTGTCACATGTTTAGAACAAGCTGGATTATGCACTTTCTCCGCAGCAGCTCAGTCTGTGTCCTCTGCGATATTTTCACATGCGCTCGTATCAAACTACTGTATATCGATATAAACGGTATTGGCTCATATCGCATCGCTTATAAAGAAAATATCGATATATCGTACAAACTCGATACACCGCCCAGCCCTATTAAGTGGCAGACAAAACTTGGCTGTACTAAAAACACACGCACACATGTACACACAGATAATAAGGTCAATATGAGAGGACTGATCACATAGACCAGACAGAGACATGTGATAGTAGAGCTGAACTCACCACAGAGTCCATCTGGTTGTATCGGGCGATGTCTTTATGGAGTGTTCGGAGCATGATCATAGCAACCATCCCCGAGAGGAAGAGTACGATGACCAAAGAGTTCATGATACTGGTGGCAGAAAACAGAACATCTTAGCATGTGTGTTTTATTTGCTGAACTACATCATGGGTTTATTAGGATATGGACCCTGGGCCAAATGACACACTCAGTCCCTGCAATCCAGCTTTGGTGACATAACGCCAGGGGTCCACAACCTTAATGCTATCTAGAGAGGAGATTATTAATCATCATCATCATCATCATCATCATTATTATTCTAAATAATATTTGTTTTAGTATTTAAATTATACAAATTAGAAATATATTACTATATTTACTGTAATACTACTGTACTATAAAATAAAAATGAGTATTTAACAATAATAAGAATAACTATTATTCAAAATATATTTCTTTATATTTTTAAAAATTAAAACAAAGAAATACATTACTACTGCAATAATACCATTTACACAACTAGTACTGTATGAATATAATTTAAATAAAAAAAGAATAGAAAAGTATTTAATAAAAATAATAACAATAATATAATATTACAGAACAACAGGAAAATTACTAATAATAATTCATATAAATTGTCTTAATTTTTTTGCTTTCAAATGGTAAAATATAGGGGTTTTATTTTGGCAGGAAACCACTGGAAGGTCTTAAAGCTTCTCTTTTGTTGACAACCGATTTTTAAATGCTTCTCATTATTTCTCAAATTTGAGAAGATGGTTGTCATGTTGCGTTTTCAAATGCAGATTCCAAGACACTGAACACACCAGATCATGAGCTGCTCATGTGTAAATGAATACAGTGTCATGTATCACTTTGCACCAAGCAATGTTCAGCTATTGGCCAGCTGGTAACCATCAGAGTTTCATGTACCGACCAATTAAATTATTTTACTCTTGCATTTGCCACTTGTCAAGTGTTTTTGGACCCTGGCTGAGGGTGTTTTGCAGCTAGCCACTAGATGGTGCCGCTAGCTCATATGGTGTTGTTGGAAGCTATGGTATCCATTCATGGAATACGTGGATTTTAAATATTTGTGGAAAACAAAACAAAATTATTATTATAATTATTTAAATTTATGGAATTCACATGGGTCATAATTAAGGTAAACCCCGCCACACTGGTGGGTAGTTTGCTGTAAAGCCCACACCAATGTGAGCTTTGCAAAGGATGCATCTATTGTGCACAGCACAGGGGGAGTTTATGAGAATGTATGTCCACTTTGAGTGTGTCATTTGGAACGGGGCAATCGGATGCGTGTAGTGTGTGATATGTGCCTTCACCTAAACCACTGAATGTTGGTGTGTGGCATAGACTCAAGAATATAATCCCATCTAGAGGCCCAGCGAATCAGTTTGTCCTCCTGTAAACACCAAACCAGCAGTTACACAGTAAATCCAAGAGCTCTGCAGAAATATTGATATAATAAATCACTTTACAGCAGGGGTCTACAATCTCTTACAGGCTAAAGGACCCCTTGGTTGATAGTGAGCACGGACACTTACATATTGTATAACATTGATTGTTACATTGTAGGCCTGGTCTATAACAACATGCATATAAACCCAAATTAACATATTTACATAGTTTGTTATGAGGTTTAGATTGCAAAGCATTTCAAATGCTAATTTTAAATGTAACAATAATTATATTTTCCATGCATCTAGCATGGGATGAACAATGATGCTTTTGCTTTGCTTTGGATGAAGTTAATGTAATACTGTATTTTTCACAAAAAAATTTCACAAAAGTGAATATTTATTAGACAGTAATTGGCAGATACCCTGCAGGAAACCCCTGTTTTACAGAAAACATGTGGCATGAATCATGATACCAGTACGCCACCTTGTGGAAAAACATAGAACAATACTTCTCACTTTGAAATTTTTACTACTTAAAAAAAAAATGGAAGACACTTTAATTCAGTTCAGAGAAATATAAATCCACCCCAAAACGTAAATTCTGTCATTTACTCACCCTCAAGTTCCAATTTGTCTTTTGTTGATCTTCAGTACACAAATTAAGGCATTTTAAACATTAAAATGAAACGTTTTCAGGATAAATAACCAGTGGGCAAATATTGCAGACATTACGCTTAATAAATTGAGAGAGGCAGAAATCGTGATCACAATAAAAATATGATTCCTTGTGGAGCCCTATCTGAACAGAACCAGCACTGAATTGACTGAAGCTGACTAATGACACTACTGTCTTTTAAAGCTGCTTTACAACAGTATCTGAACTGTCCCCACATTTGAGTTTCCATAATTGATTCTGCTATTTTCATGTATTGTATAAAGAGCTATAGAAGTAAAGGGGACTTGACTTTACATTTTTCATATTTTCTTAACATTTTTGTGCATACATTGAAAGCCTAGGAAAAAACCATTTTCAAGCTTTAAAAGGTTATAAAGACATCTTTAAAAAATCCATATGAATTGATTGAGGTTAATCCAAATCTTCAGAAAAGACTTTCTAAAATGACTTTCTAAAATGAACAGATTTAATTTAGCCTTTTATTCAACATATAACACACACATACTGTACATAGAGCACATTAAATATGTTAAATGGAGGCCCAAACATGTCTGCTTGATGCATGAGAACAAAAATCGCTGGTTCTTGTCAAGCACACACAATTGAGCTTACGTGCTCTATATTTGTGCGCTACTCAATGTTTATATGTGACCCTGGACCACAAAACCAGTCATAAGGGTCAGTTTTTTTAAATTGAGATTTATACATCTGAAATCTGAATAAATGAGCTTTCCATGATGTATGGTTTGTTAGGATAGGACAATATTTGGCCGATACACAACTATTTGAAAATCTGGAATCTGATGGTGCAAAAAAATCTAAATATTGAGAAAATCACCTTTAAAGTTGTCCAAATGAAGTTCTTAGCAATGCGTATTACTAATCAAAAATTAGGTTTTGATATATTTACAGTAGGAAATTTACAAACTATCTTTATGGAACATGATCTTTACTTAATAAAAAGAAAAATCTATCATTTTGACCCATACAATGTTTTTTTTGGCTATTGCTACAAATATACCCCAGCGACTTAAGGGTCACATATGTGAATATTACAAAAACTAAATTAAAATCTAAAGTGATAGTTTCTGTTCAATAAACTTGGATTAAACTGCTTGATTTTCATGGATTACATTTACAATGTACTTTTTGAAGCTTGAAAATGTTGATTGTCTAGACTTAAAAGACAATAGATTAAAAAAAAGAAAGAAAAATAAATAAATAAATCACAGAGACAATTATGAGAGATTAATAAAAATATCTCCATTTCTGTTCCAAAGATGAACAAAAATCGAATGGGTTTGGAATGACATTCGGGTGAGTAAATGAGGACAGAATTTTCATTTGAAGATAAACTAACCCTTTAAGGCTGATATGGAAGTATCTTAATCACTAACCACAAACTTGACGGAGTAAGTGTAGGGAATCTTGACTTCTCCATTAAACTTATTTACAATGTACTTTTTGAAGCTTGAAAATGTTGATTGTCTAGACTTAAAAGACAATAGATTAAAAAAGAAAGAAAAATAAATAAATAAATCACAGAGACAATTATGAGAGATTAATAAAAATATCTCCATTTCTGTTCCAAAGATGAACAAAAATCGAATGGGTTTGGAATGACATTCGGGTGAGTAAATGAGGACAGAATTTTCATTTGAAGATAAACTAACCCTTTAAGGCTGATATGGAAGTATCTTAATCACTAACCACAAACTTGACGGAGTAAGTGTAGGGAATCTTGACTTCTCCATTAAACTTGTTGTTCAGACTCATGGGAGGTCCCTTGCAGTCTGGTTTCTCCATGTTGGTGTGTTTATAGCTTTAAAAAGAAACAGTCCATATTTACATATTAAATCCAATATATGCTCAATTTGACAATTAAATATACTGTTGCTTTTTTTTAAATGAAATCTTAATCAGCTAAATGGCACCCTTCTCTGCTGCCTTAATTTAGATTAGAATTGATTAAAGAGCCTCAAGTACCTTTTGGGCTCTAATTTAGCTGCAACCAGTCTGGCACCAGCAGCCTCGTTCTCCACCACGTGGTAAAAAATGGTGATGTCCACATGGTTGAAGATGTAGAAGGTGTCTTTGTCATTGAAGTCAGCCTGCATGAAAATGACCATTGCTTGAACAAGTTGCATTAAACAGAACACTCGTATGACCTTGAAAAGGCTGGTAAGTGTCACTCACACTGACTACGCAGGCATCTTTGGCCCGTCCTGTATCTGTGACATAGCAACCAATGGGGAACCCTGGATTACAGAACTTCTGATTGTCCTCCACATCGTAACACCAGGTCACCGGCATATTATCGACAATCCTGAGAGAGTCGAATAAGTGATGAGATGCTATGCTTCTTTGTAGTGCTGTGTTACAGTACAGAGAGAGACGGAGTGACTGCCTCACCAGTGGTGTTGGTAATTGAGGAGCATTCCCTTCTTGAGAAAGTCCAGCTTGGCTTTTTCCTCAGTTTTTTCTGTGTTGTAAGATTTAAGACAGACATTCTGGCACTCCAAATTCTTCTTGAAGGAAAACTAGAAGAAAAACAAAAACTCAGATTATACAGAATAAAATGCTATACTAAAAAGAATAATAGAATAATTTTAGTGCAATGTATATGTCAATAAGGACAAAGTCAGAGCCGCATATGACAGAGTCTTTTATCCAAGGTGATACTGTGAACACATGGGAAATAGGCAGTATTTCATTATTAAGGTGTTTTAGCATCATTTGCCTTTAATACAGCTTCCAACCTTCTTAAAATAGATTTATACAACATGTACAGATGAATGTTGTCTATCAGAACATCTGCCAGCTGTTTCAGAGATGTTTGAGGAGGCAATTTGCTTCTCACTCTTCTCTCCAAAACTGCCCAGTGTAGTCTGATGTAGTCTATTCAGGTGATTTGCCTGGCCTGGGCAGAGGTTGAAGTTCATCTTGGTGCTTCAACTGTCCAGGTTTTATAATCATGACCCCTTTTCTTTTTTGACATTTGTGACCCTGGACCACAAAACCAGTCATAAGGTAAATTTTTTTGAAATTGAGATTTATATATCATCTGAAAGCTGAATACTTAAGCTTTCTATTGATATATGGTTTGTTAGGATACAACTATTTTAAAATCTGGAATCTGAGGGTGCAAAAAAAAATCACAATACTGAGACAATCGCCTTTAAAAGTTGTCCAAATGAAGTTCTCAGCAATGCATATTACTCATCAAAAATTAAGTTTTAATATATTTACAGTAGGAAATTTACAAAATATCTTCATGGAACATGATCTTTACTTAATGTCCTAATGATTTTTGGCATAAAAGAAAAATCTATCATTTTGACCCATACAATGTATTTTTGGATATTGCTACAAATATACCCCAGCGACTTAAGACTGGTTTTGTGCTCCAGGGTCACATTTTAGCATTGGTGTTTGTGATTAAAGTTTTATTATGGATGTTGGCTTTGTGAAGTTCTCTGTGGTTGGATTTTGTGGAAACAGGGTCTCCAAAGTGAATACTGAGGTTTGCAGTCATTTTGCTGCAGTAGTTCTGTGTTGTTTGGACACAGTTCTACTTAGTGTTTGATGGTCCCTATCATTCACATTCGCTGACTACTCTTCTTCACTGATAACTTTGTCTACAAAGTCATAATCGTAACGACATCTGTTCTTGAAACACCAAATAATTATTTATTTGGTATTTATTATTATTTTTTTCCCCACTGTAGTCTACACAAATTACAGTAACCCCTTTAGTAATGGGTGTTCACATTATTTTGTCCAACCTCTGTATGTTGCACTCAAGGTATACATTATATCAGTTCATGCATTCCCAAGGGATTGAACCCATGGCCTTGGCATTGCTAGTGCTAAGCTCTGACCTACAAGAACGTTGTGTAATATACCTTATACGGGGACGGCTCAATTCTTTCTCCAAACAGCACCTGACCCAAGTTCTCAGATGGACGCTTCTCAGACTGATCAGCACAAAAATCAAACCTGAAAGAATAAAAATAATCAGAAATAATCAACTCAATCAAAAAGCTCAGCAAAATAGCACTTATGAGTTCATATATGGATTTCTTGTTTATTAATTTATCAGGTGACATGGCAGATTTTTTAAACTGAGTGACAAATATAGTCAATATCTGATCAGCCTATTCTTTATACAGCTGACTACTGGGTGTGTGGGTGGGGGCATTAAAAACTGTTCATTTAATTTAACCCAAGAAACCTTTAATTTAACCTCTAGAAACCTTGATTTCAGAACTTAATGTTCACCCAAAAATGAAATTTATTTCTTCTGTGGAACATAAAAGAATATATTTCAAGAAATGTCTTAACAGGATTCCTTTTTGCATACAGTGGAAGTCGATGGTAACCAAAACCATTTGGTTACCCACATTTTTCAAAGTATCTTCTTTTGTGTTCTGCTAAAGAAAGAAATGCATACAGGTTTGGAACAACATAAGGGTGAGTAAATTGGATGAACTATCCCTTTAATTGTAATATATATGGTGAGCAGAAAACCTTTGATAAATGGCTGGAAGCTCAGGAGTCAACAATTAAAGCAAGCTCTGAAGAACAAGGAACCGGTAGAAGACAAAGAGTTAAAAGATATGAGCAAAATAAACCCCTTAAAGACGATACAAGACCCTGATAATGCTGTAGGGGTTGATATTGTGATAATGACTAACTGACAGTACATTATTCTTTAAAGGTCACATATTATACACCTTTCTGGAGTTTTATTTTAGGTTTTGATGTCCTTAAGAATATATATCTGAGGTATAAGTACCAAAAACCATCTAAATATATTTTTACAGCTCCTTTCTCAGGAGCTTTGCTTTGAACAGGTCGATTTTTGCCTGTCTAATTAATATTCATGAGCCTCTCTTCTGATTGGCCTGTTGTTTTCTGAGTGACGCACGGCCAGGCCAACCACAGGTAACTAGGTCATGTTTGCTGTAGCCTGCTAAGTCAAATAGAAAAATAGAAACACCTGTAAAGATAGCCACTGCTGAGGGAAATGTTTTCCTGCCTTACATGTTTGAGCCGGACTCAAACCCCGAATCGGCAACAACCAACCACCTCATCAAATGCGCTTACAATAGGATGTTTCAGAATGGTAATTCATTAATTTTTTTCAAAAACCGAATGCAGTAATCTACGTAACTATTGCTTTCCTACTGATACAACACGTCAGCATCACGTTAGCGTTGCATAACCGTTTACAAACTATAATTTCAGATTATGTTGGCTCCATAATGTAACATAAAATGTGTGAGAAGTTTACTTACGGGTTGCGGACATTACATAATGCCTGTTATATTACAGTACATAAAATTTCACTTACCACATAAACAGAGTAAGGAGAGATGACTGAGGACGATGGCGAATTGCAGATCCTGAGCACCTCTAACAAACATCTAATCTTATAAAAACAGTACTGCCTCTCCATAGTATAAACAAAGTACGTGCGATCGCGAATCTCGAAAGTGAAAGTAACATTGTGCATTCAAATGCAGTTTCAATGCAAGGCATAATAGCGGCTCCCTGCCTGATGCCCGCAATTTAAACAGTATAATTACCCAATGATATATTTGGTGTAACAGAATATGTTGACATGCTTTAATGTTCAAAAAAACACATTATTTTTCAAATACTGTACATTATTGTAGGTCCTATATGCCCCGCCTCTCTAAAACGCTTCGTTTTCTACAAAGTCCTTCCTTCCGACAAGCGCAATCTGCTCTGATTGGCCAGCTGACCCAGTGCATTGTGATTGGCCGAACACCGCAAGCACTCGTCGGAAATGTAACGCCCCTTACAATAATCGCGAGCTTCATCTTTCAAAATAAATGTAAAGACAGAGCCCGAAAGGGGAACAGAGTCGCGTGACAGACAGTGATGAAGCTGGTATGTGTTTGCCGTACATAAGCCACCGTTAAGACAGCTGACTCCATTGTGATGTGATCCATTGTCTCCCTGACATGCTGCTTCAACACTAACTACGGTTACTGAAACCACGCCTTCTTTCTTTGCGTGAACATTTGGGTGGCATTATGCTAATATTTCCACATAGTGAGGTAGACATGTGGGGGCGTGTTAGAACGAGGGGGGCGTGGCAGAGTCTTAACTTTGATAAAGAATATCTCTTCGGTTTTGAGACTGTAGTCTTTGCAACTTCAGGGATCTTATCTATGCACAATCAGCTTGTAACACTACAAAGAGAAAGGAAAACTTGAAATCGCATCATATGACCTTTAAATTTGAATGCAACGTTTTTGCATTCGAAAGTGGATTTTTTTTTTTTTATTCGACCAATATTCTAAATTCACTTTTTTTTTTTTGACAGCCCTAATTGAAATATATATTTTCCTCTCATCTCGTATTTATTAACTTTAAGGATTCCATAGTACACGTCATTTTCTTTCCGAACACGGTATTGGGATGCGGCCGGATTGCGGGGGGTATGAGGGGGAGGGGGGATGGGAGGGTCACGATGGCGGCTCAACATCGTGAAGTCTATCAGCCATCGGCGATGGACGATGGCATCGTCTATCGGCCCAACCCTAGTTCGGAAGCCTATGCAATGATGTAGTTTCCACACATCCATCGACTGAACAGCGTTTTCTTGACATGTTTCCGAGTTGTTGTTGCTCAGCGATGTTGTCTGGGGGTTTGGCAAAAGGAGGGTGGGACGATGGGCAGTGCTCGGGGAGGTGACTGAAGGCGGTGACTGTGTAGTTCTGACGTCACCTTTTTCTGGAAGTCACAACGGCTTGTGAAAAGGCACAACTACGTTATGCAGGCTGTGTGCTTTTGTCTGTGGATTGACTGTTTTGAAACTTATATGGTAGTTACATAGCCCTTAAGACCTCAGTTATTATGAAAAAAGCCAGGAAATTTCAGTTTTGACAATATGGGACCTTTAAATAATACATTTATCTATTTGTTTTTACACCTACAGCTAATCCAAGGCATTATTGTTTTATTAAATACCAGAGACCAGAAGACTACTGCCTAGCCAAGTTTCCTTGAGCAAAACATTTTTATATTTGTTGTTTGTTTTTGCTGAAGAAAGCTGCCATAGGGGTACTCGTGTTAATTCAGACAGAACACCATCAGTAGCTTGAACACAGTAAGTGCAAGGCAGATTAATAAAGCATATGTCATATTGAATGTCTTGTGAGGAAGAGTAAGACATTCCTGCCTCCATTCGATCATACATCAGGTGGTGTGACTGAAAGGCCTCTGTGTTAACATAACGACACTCCCTCCTCCTCCTAAGTCTCTACATTCAAACTTCCCTCCCCTTCCTCTCCACCGTCTCTCCAGTGCAGTGTTTCTCAACCCTGGTCCTGGGTGCCCCCCCCAGTAGTGCACATTTTGTGTCTCCCCCTAATCAAACACACCTAATTCAACTCATTAGCTCATTAAAAGAAACTCCAGGACCTGAAATGGGTGTCAGATAAGGGAGACATACAAAATGTGCAGTGTTGGGGGGCGCTCAGGACCAGGGTTGAGAAACACTGCTCTAGTGTATCGGCGACACCCTCGCTACATCAAGGTTATTTTCGTAAACGAAAACTAAAACGATTGAAGAAAAAAATGTTGTAAACTGAAATAAACTAAAAACGTCAAAATAATTGAAAAACAAATTAAACTAAAAACAGTTATTGAAAAACGAACTGAAATAAAATAATTATCAAAAATAAATAATCGTTTTCGTAATCATTACGTTCTCACCCCTTGGCGGAAAAATATACGAGCTGTGTGGAGGTTTAGGGAAATAGCCTGTAATGTCGCATCACGCACATGGGGTTATCTGACGGAGAGACGCAAAGCAGTTTAAAGCCTGCACGGGTCCTGTTTGGTAAACGTGCACCAGCAGTACTTAACAGAACACCCAACCCATTATTTGACAGCAGCTCTAATTTAATTCTGTACCAGACCACAACCATTTGACAAAGACCGCGAGTCGTGACCCGAACCGCACTCTCATTAAATCTATTACATCAGGTAAGCAAGATTATTTATTTTATCATGTAACACAAGCAATCAAACCAACATTAGGCATTCTTCTTAGTTGGTGCTTTGAAGAAAATCAGACATGCAGCGCAACATGATAATTAACAGAAAAAAAAGATGAGAACGCGCAACCTTTCTGTAAACACAAAACTTCTGCCTAGCATCTTGATCTTGTGATCACTCTGCCAGACTTTTAAACAAATGTGCATCATACACACGCTTATAATTCTTCATAAATGAAAAGAACATTCAAATATAAGCCTTTACTCTTAAATGCGATTGCCGTTATTATTGAATTTCATTAGTCCTAGTTTTGAATGATGCATGGCTGCTCATGGAAAAGTGAGCAAGACACCACAGTTACAATATCATGATTATGGTTAAATAAGAAAAGACATAACCAAATCAGCATAGGCGGAGTGTGTGGCCACGGGGACTTGGGGCAAAAATGGCACTAAATTGGACAAAAATGCCCCTGCACAAATAAATGAAATCTATTACGTCTGTTGCTAACAAAGTGAATCTGAATAGACAGTGTCGATTGCGGCATTAAATTAAGATCTGCTCATGTTGCACCGTATTTCATTTTAGGCGTTTTTACAGTGTTGCGCATTTGAACCAATCACACACAATTCTGTTGAGCTTAGGAATGCAATGGCCAATCAGAGGCGTTCAGATGAGTCATCGTTTAAACAGATCAGTTTTGTTGAGAGCGCGTGCGCGCGTTCGCTGACTGAATTCCGGACTCTTGCGAATTCTCTCATCATAAACAACAAAGCGCAGATGGACGTACAATGCAAGTAAGAGATTCATTTCACAGTGTAAACAGCTTCAGTGATTATAACGATAGTTTTGTTTTTTTGAGAGTGCTTAAACTCGCGATAGATCAATGTTAGTGATAGTCACTTTCTATATATAATTTATTCGCTGTTTGAATAACCGTGGAAAGGAAACATTATATAATTATCAATTTCTAACGTTTTTATTCAATTGTAATCTCGTTAAATACAAATTCAGTCCCATTAAACATTTTTTTAGCCTACATGACACCCATGTCTGGTCCTTGCTTAAAAAGATGGGTTTATGATGTTTAATACATTTGACTGCTTTGAGCCTTACCCTGGAGTTGGTTCACCCTCCGCCTATGCAAATCAGGCTACATTTATTTTCATACTAAATATCTCAACACACATCATTACATATGTCATTAAGCGCGACTTGTGTAGATTAATTTAGTAAAAAATATATTTGTATACTTTTACTATCTAATCAATCTCAGCACGCGTTAATTTTATGTCGCTATGTTTGCCTCACTAAGGTTAAATTATGCCTACGTCTTTCTTTGGCCTGCGCTCTGGAAGTGATCTGTTAATTCTGCTCAACTTTAATTAAAACTGAAACTAAAACTATATAAAAACTAAATAAAAATGCGTTCACAAAATAAAAACTAAACTAAAACTAACAAAAAATATGAATTAAACTAATAAAAACTAAACTGAATTTTATAGCAAATTTGAAAACGGTATTAAAATAAAACAAATGTAAAAATTCAAAACTATAATAACCTTGCGCTACATTTCATTCTCTTCAGTTTTTCCCTCAAAGAGTTACTAAAGCAAAACCTGTGAGTACTAACAGGTTAACCATACAAAAAGCATAGCAAATCTTGAGCAAACCATGTTAAAAACGCAATTTCTTCAGTGTTCTCCATTACAGTGTTGATATCTAAAATCTATATATCTATAACTAAAACAACTAGGCCTAAAAGTAGTTTTTTTTCTACGCTGAAACAAAATTAATTATATATTTATACTAGATGAAAAGCTCAAAATTAAAAGAAAAAATGAAAATGAGGAACATTGCTTTGGGTAATAAATGAAATAAAATAAGGGTTACACTTTATTTTAAGGTGCCCTTGTTACTGTGTAATTATACATATGAGTAATATTAATTAACTACATGTACTTACTATATGGTTATGATTTGGGTTTGGCTTAAGGTTACTTGCATGTAATTATGCATAATTCATTGTTATTCTAATAGTAAGTACATGTAACATGTGTAACAAGGACACCTTAAAATAAAGTGTTACCAAAATAAGTTTAATCGAAGTACTAAAATGACTAAAAATGCAATAAAAATAAAGCTAAATAGAAATATTTTTAAGAAACTAATACAAAATGACAAAGGCATATAACAAAATTACTAAAACGAAGATAAAAAAAAAGGATAAAACTAAAAGCTGATTCAAATGAATAAATACTATAACATACAGTATAATTCATACTCACGCTGTGTATTCATAGGGCAAAACAGACTCCACAGAATCCAGCCTGTTCACAAACAGCTCAATGGTTGACTGTCAAAAAGAGTAGCATCAAAGGTTATGGCAATGTTGAAATGTCCACAGTAATTCCTTCTTTTTTCTTTCAGTGTCACTCAAGTTTATATTATTTACTTCCATATAAACTTTTCTGACATGCAATTACTCATGTGAGGGCATCTTTACAAATGATTAGAATAAAGGGCTTTTAGAAAAACAATTACCATGTGAACCGTAGTTCCCAACAAAAATGCCACAGCTACTACGGTTATTGTTACTATCATAGAAACATTTAACAAGGTATATTTGACCACCCACTTGTTAACGGATTATTATGACCCACCCCCACATGAGGACATGGAAACAGAGGAAACGCATCACACCTGTTGAACCAGTTTACATGTGTGCATGTGTCACCAACAACCTGCTATTCCCTCATGTATAGACACACAGATCATATTAGAAAAACACATTATATTACACAATTCAAAAATATTATAAAGAATTCAAGACCGAATTTATAACTAGTCAATGGGATTTATCCAATTAATTCATGAACCACATTTCTTCAGAAACCTGCATGTGAAGGTACTTCTAAATACTAATTGTTGTGCGCTCACGCTGCTTTATCTTGGTGAAATGAAGTAACGAATACAGTATTTTCATTTTTAAGGGAACTCTCTCTTTACAGTCAAATTCCAGTTTGAGAGAGAGACACATGAGAATGGATCGAATCTCTTCACTCGCAGGTTCACAGACCAGTCGACTACGAAAGTCAGTTTTATGGCAGGACGAAGTTTTTGAAAGAGACGAAATTAGCAGGTTTAGCTGTTCTCTTTATCAATGCAACAGCGTTTCCACAACTGACACCCAGCAATAGCATTTCGCAGCATAGACCCCACTACAGAGAAACACGGCACGTCTTATACATTTGAATGAAAATCGCGTATTAATATGAATATTTACCTTGCAGTCTGGTACGTCGCTGTTTTTTTCGCTCTCTTCTTTCTCACAGAAGCTAACAGGGGCCAAACCAGGAAGATAGAAACTCAACGCTTCCCGCAACGACCCGCACAGAAAAAGCAACACAAAGACAACACGGAGGAACACGGCCATTTTGCCTCGACCGACTAGTTAAGGATTCGGTAGATGTATTTACATGCGTGAAATGTAGATATGCGGGTCAGAATTCAGACATTGGTGATTTCTAAGCACTAGCTCTAGCGAAGCTGCCGCCTGCGTAGCAGCATCTGATTCCTCAGACACGTCATCCGTCTCGAACAGCATGATGGGATAGTGGAGGACTCCAATGCGGAAGACAATGAAACCATTATACACAAATCTTGAAAAGTATGCCCTTTCTACATTTGAATATCTCATGCAGCACCTATTTTAAATATAACCAATATTTTGATCACATCATTTGCATATTTACTACTAATGAAACCTAAAATAGTTTTTTTTAAGAAATGTCTTATTTATACATAGTAGTGATATAATAAAACGATGTCCTCCTGTGTCTAATAATTTTTTATAGTTTTATAATACAGATAACACTTTAGAGCAACAAGGTTGATACACAAAACCACCTTTTCTTCTTGAATCATATTTTAATAAAACAAGGAATCACTGAACAAGAGTGCTGAGACGGATCACAAATGTTTTAAAACGGAAAAAACAAGGGGAACAGAAGTTAGACGCACATAATACAGTCATTTTAATGTACATCTTCAGTACCCATTGTATATCCCACAAACATTCAGCAACGTTACAAAAATCTTCTCTAAAACAAATGTAAATGACAAAGTTCTTATGCAGTACATGGTTATCACGCTTCTGATTCAAAGTTCAAGGGTTGTGAAATCTTAGACAGCATCTCCACAGGCTAGTATGTCCAGTCTCTATGGTTCTTCTGAGGTTTAGGGCAGCAATCCTCCATCAGCACTGACTTAAACAGTTTCAGTGTGTGAAAATAATCGAGATGGTGATCTGAGATCAGTACTTTCAGACTGTACTCACGGAGCACAATCAGGAGACGCACAGCTCTGCTGGTGTGCTGAGCTGTTGGGCTGCAGAGGCGGAATCGGTCTTCTCCTGTCCACTGGACAGGCTGGAAGCCATTTTCTTTTTAAAGAGACGTAAACTCAGTTGCACAAGTTCACTGTCCACCACTGGAGCACTGGTGTAGATCTGCTTGGTTGTGCCCTACATGAGGAGGAATACAGAAGCATTAAACCAAATACTGGATCGTGTACACCTAAGCTAATTTAAACTAAAGGAGTACAAAAAAAAATACTTGGATGAAAGTGAAGTGTGGCCAATTGTAGTGTCCCATACTCGGAATTTGTGCTCTGCATTTAGCCCATCCAAGTGCGCGCACACACACACAGCAGAGTAATGAACATATACATACACACACACACACACACACACACACACACCGTGAACATACACCCGGAGCAACGGGTTGTCATTTTTGCTGCGGCGGCCAGGGAGCAGTCGGGGGTTCAGTGCCTTGCTCAAGGGCACCTCAGTTGTGGTATTGAAGGTGGAAAAGGGTGCTGTACATTCACTCCCCCCACCTACAATCCCTGCCAATACAGAGACTCGAACCCGCAACCTTCAGGTTACAAGTTAAGAAATCAATACTTGAAGGGATAGTTCACCCAAAAATGAAAATTACCCCATGATTTACTCACCCTCAAGCCATCCTAGGTGTAGATGACATTCTTCTTTCAGATGAATACAATCGGAGTTATATTAAATTATGTTGCACGTTCACTAGAGAGTGGCATCCAGCAGATGACGTATGCGTAGCATAAGCTCTGGTGAGAATATGCTAGTCTTGCGAGAAACAAGCTTTGTTTACAGCAAAGGAAAACCAGTGTCCACTTGGCTTATATCGAAATCCTCTGACATTTTTCTTTACAAATCCTCGTTTTGTACTACTAATTTGTGACCGGTGTTTTGTTTCGCTCTCTCCTCTGCGCTTCCACGTTCGTCACCACGTTTGCCTACGTCCTTCGTCATCCGCTGGACGCCACTCTCTAATGAACGCACGTACGACAGTTAGCGGCAGCTAGAGATCAAGGTTTATAAAGTTGTAAATATGGATATTTGTCTTACACAAATGCATTGCGTCGCTTCAGAAGGCCTTAATTAACCCCCCGGAGCCGTGTGGACTTCTTTTATAATGGATGGGTGCAATTTTTTGGACTTAAAATTTTGGGCTGCCATCCACTCCCATTATAAAGCATGGATTAGCCTGGACATTATTTAATATAACTCCGATTGTATTCGTCTGAAAGAAGAATGTCATATACATCTAGGATGGCTTGAGGGCAAGGAAATCATGGGGTAACTTTCATTTTTGGGTGAACGATCCCTTTAATACAATAATAGAAAAGGATGAACTAAACCAGGGGTACTCAAGTGCAGAGTACAAGCGGGCCGCATTAAAACTACATAAAATGTGAAGGGCCACAAATTACAATTTGCATCATCAGACATTAAGACAATATTTGCAGATTTACTGATTTAGAAATAGTTTATTACTTATCTGAATCTTGCTTGTCCCATTTAAAAAAACACAGAGAATGAATATATATAGATAGATAGATAGATTTGTTTTTAAACGAGTAAAAATCTGGACCAAAATTTGATTAAAAGTTTGTTTTGCTATATTGATGCAAAAAAATGGACATACTCAAACTGAGTATTCTTGCGCAAATATAGTTCTCAATTCTTTTGAAAGAAGTATTATTTTTCATATTTAAATAAAATATATTGTATCAATATTACATTTTTTTTTAAATAGATATCACTATTTTCCCACCATAATTCTGAAAACAAAACCAGACAACTAAACAAAATAACATGTAATTTCCTAGAGTTTCTAGTAAAATTTGCTGCAGTCTATTTATAGAATACAATATTCAACAAATTGATAAAAAAAAGTTAAACAAACGATTTATAGCTCATAACTTCATGACTTGCTCATAAAAACTTCACTTGTTTCATTCCTGAATGAATCAACGTTTTTTGAACAAATCTCATTTTAAGTCACTTTGTCTCCATCTGCTGGCATTACGTTGTAATTGATACAATCTTTATTTTGAAGTATTGTCACTTTCAAAAAAGTGACTTGTTCTATTTTGATTGCTTCTGTAGACAGCAGTGTTTATATCTGAACTATAAACTTTTATTCCAGTGCTTCTGTGATTATTTGAATGTTTGTAACACAGAAATGACGATACAAAAGACTTTGTAAAGATGTTTCATATAAATACTGTCTCTGGTCAGCAGCAGCGCAAACGCAGATTTGAATGTTACAGTGTGATTAAAGCTTTAATAGACAGTTGAATCATTATCATTTATGAACAAGATTGCGTGGGTGATAGAATCTGTTTGCGATCTGGCTATTTATTTAAATATCCAACAATATATGACAGTAAACATAAGACGCGACAATATATGGTTTTAGCGGTGTTCTTCAAGCCATCTCTGGTATTTTCATAATAATAAAGTACACTTATAATCCTAATTGACAGCCTTTATCACCATATAGAATATATTATTTGCCTCGTTCTGTGACACAAACTGCACATCAGATCACAGAAGTTATTTCAAACACTCGACTGATGTTATGGAGTAAAATCATGTTATTAAATGTTCTCTTTAGTTGGACTTTTACGTAAGGTCGTAATGCTTCTCTTTTGAAGTTGTTTGGAGCATGCCGCGTGTCCCTTTTTAATTGCACGTTAGTTACAGTGCTTGCAGAGATCGAGGAGCTTTTACTTCTGCGATTGTATATATTTAATAAAAAAAAAATCTCACTGCCTAATATTTTGAGCGCAAATTGTAATAAAATACATTAATCTTCAGGGTCGCCTGTTGAGTACCCCTGCACTAAACTGACCAAAAGTGATAGTAAAGACTTGGTTACACTTTACTTGAAGGGGTGTGCATAAGACTGACATGACACCTTCATAATCATAACATGACACATGTCATGAATATGAAGGTTTTTTATGCATGTTTATGACAACTGTCATTAAGTGTCATTCGCTCAGTTATGTAATTTTTAATGCAAAGATGACATTGTTTGAGATGTCTTTGTGATGGGCTATGGTTAAGGGTAAGGGTAGGGTTAGGTCAAATAATGTCATATTTGCATTAAAAATGACATAACTGAGCGAATGACACTTAATGACAGTTGTCATAAACATGCATAAAATCTCCTTCATATTCATGACATGTGTCATGTTATGATTATGAAGGTGTCATGTCAGTCTTATGCACACCCCTTCAAGTAAAGTGTAACCCAATCTTTTTTTTCAGGATTCATTGATGAATAGAAAGTTCAAAAGAACAGCTTTTATTTCAAATTGAATTAAATATAACCAGGAGGGTGAAGAACATGTCAGGTTCATGTACTTTTTGATAATTCGCAACAGCCACGAGCCATGAACAAAACAAACTAAACCAAACAAAAACAAACATGTCAGTGAATTTAATTATTGACTGACATCTGCTAAACACCTTATTATGAGGAAATTTTACAGTCCAGCTCAAAATGATAACTAAATTTACTGAGGCATGTGGCAGTAAATAACAACATATTTCCACTCTGATCTCTGTTACTGGCTCAGATTCTGCTCTGTTCCTGGTTGTGTTTCACACAAGAGTGAAATCACAGCTCTCTAAACCCACAGCAAAATATTACTGTATTATATTACTTAGATGTATATTTTGCTTCTGTAAATATGTCTAATCCCTTATTTTATTTTTATTTCTAGTTTATATACTTACATTAATTTTGCACTACATGCTTAATACTTTATATATATTATTACTATTATTCTTTTTATTTCTGTTAATACATATGTACTATTTGTAAGCAGTCCAGCTGCAATTGCTTTGGCAATACAAATGTATAATTTTTGTCATGCCAATAAAGCACTCTTAAATTGAATTGAATTGAATTGAGAGGGAGAGCGAGAGAGAGCGAGAGAGCGATCACAGTAGAGTCAGCTGTCTTAACCCCGGCTTGTGTACTGCATCATTACTGTGTCTGTTCCCCTTTCGGGCTTGAACTGATGGTAAAACTAATGGTCATATGACCCCTTTAACAAAAAAATCTATTTTACATAAATGCAGTTCTTTTGAACTTTCTATCCATTAAAAAAAAAAAAAAAAAAAAAAAAAAAAAGCCTAATGAGTTGAATTTACAATTTACACAATTACATGATTGTTTCAGCATTGATGATAAGAAGAAATGTTTCTTGAGCAGCAAATCGCCATATTAGAATGATTTCTGAAGGATCATGTGACACTGAAGACTGGAGTAATGATGCTGAAAATTCAGCATTGCATCACAGGAATAAATTAGATTTTACAGTTTAAATTTAAACTATTTACATTTATTTTAAATTTTAATATTTCACAATATTACTGTTTTACTGTATTTGAGTAAATAATTGCAGCCCTGGTGAGCATAAAATATTTATTTTAAATCTTACCAACCACAAACCTTTTAACTACGATGCATATGCATATATATATATATATATATATATATATATATATACACAGTGGGTACGGAAAGTATTCACACCCCCTTAAATTTTTCACTCTTTGTTATATTGCAGCCGTTTGTGTATATATATATATATATATATATATATATATATATGGTATAATTTGTGGTGTACTTTCATCGCATTAAATTTACACTAAAAGTTAGGGTAAAACATAATTTGTCAGATTTTTTGCTGCCTGATAGTAATACAGGAACCTGGTTTTTATAGTTTAGTTATCTATACTCTTCAGTATTTAAATGAAATAAATATATTTAATTAAATACTCATAGTAATTACTTTCGATTCTGCTTTTGATGCCTTAAAATCCTCTGAGGCAGCTTAACATGTTCCAGAATAGAGCTCAATTAATACTGTTTGGGAAAGCCCAGGTTATACAAAATAAGTGCCTGTGATTAAAGACCATAAGACCACCTTGTCGTTTTTCAGGAGCTGTTTACGTATGGCAATGTCTCTGCGAGCACACAGTGCCTTGCAGCAAGGGCCCTGGCTCCTCAGTAGGTTGGCCCTCTCCATTCTTCTGTTGTATGCAGCCATGTTCAGAGCACCCAGATCATGCTCTAAGAGTTTATCAGCATCTATGGATACATATAAGATTAAAGTCACTCATGTAAATAGCCATGTTTGTATAACTACACTGATTACCACAAAAACAAAAAAAATCTGCGGTAACTGATACATATGTAGAGCCTAATTTGAAACAAAAATTTGCTGAAAATGTTCTCACCCTCAGGCCATTCAAGATGTAGATCAAATAGTTTCTTCGTGAAAACAGATTTAGAGAAATTTAGCAAAAAAAAAAAAACATTAACAATGGATCCTCTGCAGTGAATGGGTGCCATCAGAATGAGAGTCAAACCAGCTGATTAAAACCAAGCGGCAACCTTCCGGTCTCTCTTGAAACAAACACGGAAGTGACTTCAACTGCAATTCATTGACTGGCCACTAGAGCTGGCTCCAAAAGAGTCGATCCCATAGAATGCTCTTCAGAAACCTACGGGTGACGTCACAGACACTACGCCCATGTTTTTATACAGTCTATGATTAAAACACAATCCACACGACTCCTATCCATCAATTAACGTCTTGTGAAGTGTGTGTTTGTAAGAAACAAATGTATTAAGATTTTACTTCAAACCATTGTGTTAGGCTAAAATATGAGTCCTTTATCCATGATGACGCTTCCTCCAGTGAAAAAGCCCATCCCCTGTTGTCCTCTCACATCAAAATATTTGTTTGGAACTGTTTTGACTTGTAAACGGTGCTTGATCTGTGCAAATTTCTCTCCTGATTCAGACGAGACAACATATTCACTGGAGAACACAATATTATAGAGGACTATTATAGAGTATTTTAGCCAGAAGCAGGATTTTGGAGTTGAAATGTCTTAAAGGCAGAGGTGGGGGACTCGAGTCGCAAATTTAAGGACTTGTGACTTGCTTGACTAAATAAAGAAAATGACTTGACTTGGACTTGAGATCCAGTGACTTGAGACTTGACTTGACCTTCATGACTCGGCAGGACTTGACTTTATTTTAGCGTGCTCCCAGACTGAATCCCAGTCTTCGCTGGATAAATTTAGTGCAAAATAATTTTCCAACATCTGTTAAATATTATCTCATATTTATGTTATATTGAGTTTGACCATCCTAAGAGATGGTCAAACTCAATATAACAAATATGATATACATATTTTTATCTTGTATTTTTATCAATATTTTCTCAATTACAGATTTTAGCGGTATACAAAGTAGTATTTTGCCTATATTCAAAATGTTATATTTACAACATTATTTAAAATTTATAATTAAGTTAATTTCTGAGGAAAAATTAATAAGGTTGTGTGGCAAAAAAATATTTGTTCTTGTCTGATACTGTGACTTGACTTGATCCTTAGCAGGACTCGACTTGACTTGCTTGAGGTGAGCCACTGACTTAACTTGCTTGATTTGTTTGTACTGTGACTTGAGACTTGCTGGTAGGGACTTGAGACTTGCTTGAGACTTGAAAATGTGTGACTTGCCCCCACCTCTGCTTAAAGGGGTCATATGATGTTGCTAAAAAGAACATTATTTTATGTATTTGGTGTAATGCAATCGGTTTATGCAGTTTAAGGTAAAAAAAAACACATTATTTTCCACAATGTACATTACTGGTTCTCCTCTATGCCCCGCCTTTCTGAAACGCGTCAATTTTTACAAAGCTCATCGGTCTGAAAAGCGAGGTGTGCTCTGATATTTAAAATTTATAATTAAGTTAATTTCTGAGGAAAAATTAATAAGGTTGTGTGGCAAAAAAATATTTGTTCTTGTCTGATACTGTGACTTGACTTGATCCTTAGCAGGACTCGACTTGACTTGCTTGAGGTGAGCCACTGACTTAACTTGCTTGATTTGTTTGTACTGTGACTTGAGACTTGCTGGTAGGGACTTGAGACTTGCTTGAGACTTGAAAATGTGTGACTTGCCCCCACCTCTGCTTAAAGGGGTCATATGATGTTGCTAAAAAGAACATTATTTTATGTATTTGGTGTAATGCAATCGGTTTATGCAGTTTAAGGTAAAAAAAAACACATTATTTTCCACAATGTACATTACTGGTTCTCCTCTATGCCCCGCCTTTCTGAAACGCGTCAATTTTTACAAAGCTCATCGGTCTGAAAAGCGAGGTGTGCTCTGATTGGCCAGCTATCCAGTGCATTGTGATTGGCCGAATACCTCAAGCGTGTGACAGAAATGTTACGCCCCTTACCATATTGTGATGCCGTGTCCCGGCGCGACGAGACAAAACCGGTAAAACCCATTATAAACGAGGCATTTGTTGCATCCAGTGGGGATGCCCCACTTTATAGAAACAGACATCAGTTGTATGTTGTGTATAGCATTGTAGGCTACTCTCCCAGGAAACGGTCCTTGTCCTCCATAAAATGTGCTGCACTTGGGCGGCGTTATGCAAATCTACCCACATCGTGAAGTAGATATGTGGGGGCGTGTTAGAACGAGCCGTTTTAGGTAGGTGTGGCTGAATCTTAACTTTTATAAAGAATATCTCTTTGTATTTGAGACTTTAGTCTTTGCAACTTTACAGATCTTCTTTATGCACCAAAAGCTTGTAACACTCCAAAGAGAAAGGAAAAATTTAAATCGTATATGATTTCGTATACGATATTGACATATGAAAACATATGACCCCTTTAACGATGGATTTGTTTCTTACAAACACACAGCTTTTCACTTCACAAGACATTAATTGATGGACTGTAGTCGTGTGGATTTCTTGTGGATTTTTTTTTATGTTTGTATCAGTTATTCGGACCCTCATTCCGACGGCACCCATTCACTGCAGAGGATCCATTCGTAAGCAAGCATTTTAATGCTACATTTCTCTAAATCTGTTCCAATGAAGTAACTCATCTCTAACTTGGATGGCCTGAGGGTGAGTACATTTTCAGCAAATTTTCATGTTTGGGTGAGCTGTTCCTTTCAAACGGGAGCATTCCTTCAAAGGTAGATTTGCACATTTACCTTTAGGGTCTTCCAGCTCTCTGGAACACACTTCTTTAACTCTGGCAAGGAGCTGAGGCCCAGCTAAGCGTCTGGACACTCCCGCTCTGAGCAAAACAGCCCCCGGGGTGAATCGGAGAAGAGCTGCCCCAGGAGTTCTGAGCTCCTGTTTTTGCTTGGGCATCAAACTGGACCAATCTACATCAATCACATCTAGAGGCCCTGAAACAGAACATGCAAATGTCATATTATAAACAGTTGGGATATGGGATATAAATTTGGGGATGGAAAGACAAGAATAGCGATATGGCTTAATGTGACGATTAAACTTCAAAAGGCTGCGATTTCACTGAATAAATATGATTGCTCCACGTTTCAAAGTCAGCTGCTGCTGTACAGCAGTTACCGGGGAAACCGCTTTATTTATGCCATTCCAAAATTAACATTTTCAATTAGCCAGTCTGCTGTTTTTGTTCAGATCAATGTGAAAATCAGCCAATGTTTTTACGCAGAAAACATGCAGAGTTGTAAATGTGAACTGGTGGATCGACAAGAAGATAATGCATTATAAAAATATAAACAATTAAGACAGTATTGTAACATTTATAAGTTATTTAATTAATATAATGATTGATAATAATTGTTGAAATGAATATAATTGATACTTTTGACTACTTTTTTTTTTACTTTTGAAAAAAAAAAAATGAAATGTGAAATTCTGAAACCCTGTATCTGAACTGTAAATCATGCTTTTTACAGTCATTTTGTGAAGGGGCCCGTTCTTCGTACGTGGCTTATTAAATCCGAGATGAAATGTCACATCCAAGATGATATCATCGCGATAATCAGGATCTGGCTAATTCGGTTCTTCAAACGCACCTGTTGTTGATGCTTAGTATGGCTGGATTGAGTTATCCGATAATTGCGCGTTCATGGGTTGGTTTAAAAGGGGCTATGTATCGATACTCGAAACCACGATCAGCAATGCAGCGATTGGCTGGCAGCAAGACAGCAACGTATGACATCATATATAATAAAGATACCTGATGAAAAACTTGACAAATTTTTGGACTTTTATAAAGAAACAGCCAAGTGAACAAAACTACATAAATGTTATAATAGATAAATTAAATGTGCACAGTTTTTATTTCATTTAAATTTTTTTACACGATTCTCAATTATTTATATTCACTATTTCTAATATTTGTACAGGCTTTAAATTTTTATTTCAATGTAGTAATTAGCAATTCATTTAATTTTATATTTGAACAGATTTGTTACGTGACTGCCAGTATTAATTAAAGTTCCTTAAGGGTCAAGATCATGTTATCTGCATCTCCTGCGCTCCATCAAGCCACTCCCATAATAGCTGTCATCACTCAAATTAATGCACGACTCTACATTATCTGTATAGAATGCGTGTAAGACTCGAAAACAATTATGAAGTAATAATTTTATGACGAATAAATCTTTCAGTGAGTAAAACTGGCTGTGTCTATAGTATTAACCCTTGTGCGTCAATTAAAAAAAAAAAGTTACACATAGGTCCATAGTGGACAAAAATGTATATGTCAAAAAACTGTCATAAAAATTTGAAGCGTTAAGTTTGAAGGAGTTAAGTTTGGTCTCATTTTAAAGAAGACCCATGGCAGATTATTGTTGAAGTAAAAAAAGTTTAAAAAGTTAAACCAAAAAAAAAAGTTCTAGATGTTTAGGTTTATGAAAATGATTTATGAACGATGTTTTATATAAAATATATATTTTATGAAACATGTTGAACTCTATACCTGCTAGAAAATCAAAGCCATACATCTAAACAAGTTGTATTGCAAATTTGAGGTTGATATCTCAAAAAATGAGCTTTCAGTAAGATTTTGTTTGGGTGCAGTACCAAATTTTCTAGAATTTTTCTCTCTCAAATATTACAAGAACACGCGCACAAAATTTTATTTTTTTACACGCATACAAACCACACTGACATCCATACCAACACACCCACACAATAATAGCTGCATTATTTATCCAATTGGCTCTATAATATGCATAAGCAGAAAACAGAAATAAAGCGAGTATTTTTTTATAGGTCAAATCTGAAAAAAAAAAATGGCACCATCTGGTAAAAAAATTGTAAAAAATTTAAATTTAAAGTCTTGCCAATAGAATGAAAGCCTATCAACAAAAATTGCATAATTTTACAGTTAAATGGCACTGCGTTTAAAAATAGCAGTTTTAATGGGTGTCAATGGGGACAATTTTGTCCTTAAGGTCCTGAGAGGAACTATTTTTTTGTACCTAGTGCAAAACTTTTTTATTAAAGGAAATGGAAGTGAAATAGTAAAATTCCAATAAAAATACACACCTGTGCCAAAATGTATACAGTTGGCAATAACACAGGCAAAACTATCAAAAAAACTAAACTGAAAAGGACAAAAATGTCCAAAAGGTCGCACAAGGGTTAAAGACTACACAACATTATTATATTATCTTTAAAATAATATTTAAATGAACATTTAAATTTTTTGTCCCTGGATTAGTAGGGTACTCTTGTAATAAAGTAGCAGTGGTAGCAGACAGATTTTAAGCATCAATTCTGCTTAAAAAGATGCAATCTATTCCTGTTTACATGAAATAAGCCTGCTCCCGAGCAGGTTTAAGCTTACGGACCTGTTGCTACGACAGCAACTACGGGATGAGCTTCGAAGAACCAAACAATCCACGATCATGCCAAATCGTCAACAATCAAATCCAGCTAACAGAGTTAGCGACGTACGAAGAACGGGCTCCAGGTCTTAAAATGTATCAAATATGCGCTTAAATATCCTGCAGATACCCTGGTCTGGCAAAAACTGTCAATTCATGTTTTTAGGTATATAATTGTCTGGATCTCGGCTGGTGAGGAGGGTTCATTACTGGACCTCAAGCTATTTTAGTTGAAGACCCCTGGGATAGAGGAATTTTCAGACTGTGATTACACAGTTTCTGCTTATGTCTTTGTCAGTGTGTGTATTATTCTGTAAAAATTCATTTAATAGACTGTTCAAAATGAAAATTACATATGGCCAGAGCAGAGTTTTTATTTAACTTTTTTGGCTAGAATGTCCACATTCATTGTTATAGTCACAATGCAAACTTGATCATCGATTATATTTTTCAATTATATTTTTCATGAGGGCCATATCCAAATCTGAACACATGCATTATGCAGATAATGATAAACATGGCAAAAGGAGGCATATGCAATATTGCTGCCTTTGTCACTGCAGACACATGCATTTGAAGTGTTCTTGACCTGATTTAACAATCCATTTCAGCAATTACATAAAAACTAAACGACTTTGTTGGTGGGTGGACCTCGACCCCTCTAGATAGGTATGGAGTTATGCTCCCCCAGAAGAAGATTTTGAACATTTTAAAATTAAATGCATTAATCTGGTGCATTGTGATAGCAAAGTTTAAAAAATCCAAATTAAGAGCTTTTGAATGGAGTAATAAAAAAGTCTTTGCATTGACTTCCAGTGGACTTAGTTGTGATAGTGTCTCAGTCCACGTTGTTGTTATTAAAATAAAAAGAATATTTAATGAAAAAGAAGTATATTCATTATTTTACAGTAGTTAAATTACAATATGTATGTTTTTCTCCACAGTTTCTTCACATTAAATCCTCAAGCTTTTATTTTGGCGTAAAACTACCCTTTAAGTTTCTCTGACAACAAGTTTACAAATTGGGACCATCCCAATTTGAAAGTAAAGCATAACTTGTGCATGTTGCATTCATAAAAGCAAGTTAAACTCAGTTCATGCAGAGATGGTGTTCACTGTATTTACTGTGAACCAAGTCGTGCTTTGCCCTGAAAAACGGAAAACATCTGACTCTATATTTACATCACAGACTTTTTTGATAAGCAGTTTAAGCACACCAAGCCAAATCAGGATTTTAATTTAGTATGATTGACATATCACTAAAAGAAGTGTAAAAATATATTCAGTTCACTGTGAAATTGTGGTGGGACAGATTAGACTGTGGCAGGACATTTGATTTAAAGTCTGTGTAAAGAGATATCAAATGTGTGTTCTGAGTTTGTCACACCACAGAAAAATGTGTTAACCACTCAGCCAAATTTGAATGCTAAAAAAAAACGCCAAGTAAATAAAATAAGGCATCAAAATCTTGAAAAAATAAGCAGTATTCTCTGCTCTCAAACACTGGGGGCGTGTCCGCTGGAAACCACGCCCACTCACAAGAAAGCTGTTGTCTCTCTCAACGATCAAATGCAAATAAATTTAAATAAGGAGACTGAGCTTTTTTGTAAATTATCGCAACCAGGTATTATGCATTTACGTGACGAAGGCATAGCTAGCTAGAAAACTGTAGGCTATCGTAACTAACGGTAATTAGCTTATGCTAATGTGCTCTAGTTATTAGGCGTGTTCGACTTGAAGTGGTGCTGTGCAGAACGTCAGCATATGACATCAAAGTACTGCAAGAGGAATTCGAAAGCAAGGAGCCGTCTGCTCTCTATAGCTCTCACTGTACTTTGATGTCACATACCGATCGGTCTGTGCAGCGCTGCTTCAAGTCGAACACACCTCTTATTATAGTGTTAGGGGAGGGGTCATGCTCAGTGGCTCAATTGCGTCATCGAGTCATGATTTTAGCCCCGCCCAAAAAAACCTGAACACGAAAATTGTGAAAGACTGTTTTAACAGTCTAATTCCACAATTAAGGACTACATAGTTCAAAGTCTTTGTAACATGTTTCAGCAATGCATTTCTAACATTTCTAATGCATTTAGAAACAATTCTCAGAACTGACTTTACACAGATTTTAAATGCGTCTTCATGGGATCTTGTTTTAAGTGGTGTTATGTACCAGAAATCTTTTCATCATCTTGCTGTTCGTCCCTCTTTTGACTGTCAGCCAGAATCTCGTCCAGTTCATCATCACTGATTGGCTCATACTCCTCACCATCTGAGACAGCAGACTGTGCATCATCCCCCTTTCCATCCTCCTCTTCTGAGAGATAGACATATACACACATTAAAAAACTAAATCTTCTTACACATCAGGCAATAATTTGAGAAATGGTGAGAAAAAAGACCTACCATCAAGACTATCCATTTTGGGTTCAGATGCTTCCACTTGCAGGTGTGAGTTGTCGGCTGGCTTATCTACATCCATGAGGGCTTCTCTGGGTAACAGAGGCTCATACTCTCCCCTCTCCATCTTAGTTTCAGATCTGCTCTTTGGTTCCCTGTGAGCCTGAAGGTCAAACGGAAGCATCCTTTCCCGTTCACGCTCACGGTCCCTTTCACCACGCTCACGATCCATTCGCTCATGTGCCAGCAACCCTTCAGGTAGGAGTCGTTCCCTCATCTCCCGCAAGTCTCTCTCTCTAATTGGCTCACGGCTGCCACGGAGGAGGGGCTCTCTGCCCCGCCCACCCCACTCACGAGGTTCTGGGTCCCAGTCTCGCTGTTGGGTTTGTTGATTTTGCATCTGACGGTGATCCTTTTTCTCACGCTCTCGATCCAACTGATCACGATCTCGTTCCCGCTCACGGCTGTCGTAGGAGCCGGCTCTGGAGCGAGCCTGACGCTCAGACTCTGGTGAACTACGACGAGAACTGTGACTCCGGGAGTCCTGTCGGTCTGTGGAAGCCGATAAATATTTACATATGTATTACATAGAATTCAAAACTTTAACTTTACAAGTTACAAAGAAATTAAAATAAATAAATAAAAAATAAAACCCACAATACCAACTGCTTAGGAATTCTTTAACACATCATCCAGAGCACCAGAGTTAAGATACACGAATATATTTAATGGACTTATTGCATTTTGCATTCACATTGCATTTCGAATATTTTTAATACCAACCTACTGAAAATGATGATTTGCATTCAAAACCCTCTAGTATAAAAAACTTTTACTAGAAATACCTTAAGGCATTAATAAATGTGTATAATACAACTACTTAAAACATATTAGTATTATTAGCAGTAGTAGTTCTTATACACATCATTAAACTTAAATGTAATATAAAATAATATATTTAACAATAATACAAACAAAAATTCTTTAACACTCCAAGCTTTTACGAGTAGTCTCACCTGAGGAAGTACTTCGACTAGGTTCTCCTCTCCGGAGCTGATCAATCCTCGACTTCCTCTCTCCTCCCATCTGTTCACTGGCCGCTGCCCTCTCCCGGTCTCTCTCCCTCTCCCGTTCCCATTCCCTCTCTCGCTCTCTCTCCCGAGAATTGCCACCTTGCATGAGTCCTCTGCGGGGCCTGAGTCCCTGAGGGCCTTCATCACGGTGGGCCGACTCATTGGAGGGCGAGCGTAGCCTTCTCGAAGACGCACGGCTTTGGTTACTGCCCATGCTACTGCTGCGCTGCTGCTGCATGTCTGCTTGGGGTGGTTTACGCAGCATGTGTTGTGGCAGTAATGGTTGTAAAGGAAGAGACTGTATCAGCATTGGAGGGTCAGGGAGCAGCGGGGCGATGGGGGGGTCTGTACGGTCCCGGCCGCCACCACGTGCACCCCTTCTAGGGGGACGTTCAGAGGGAAGCAGCCGCTCCGGTGGCCTATCGGATGGCAGGGAGGCAGAAGTTGTCTCGCCCCGCTCTGGTACATCCTCATCAGACCAGTCACTGAAGTTGGCATCCATTTTAGCAGAGAGAGAACTCGGTCCAGCCATTAAAGCCCTCTGGGAAGGAAGGTCATCCTTGTTGATTGGCGGAGGTGTACGTGGGCCTCGTCGCCTCTTGCTGAGGGGATGCTGGGCGACCAGCTCATCCTCAGATACATCTGACTCCGGACCCAGTGAGCGCTTGCGCTTCCTTTCTAAGGCTTTCTTCTTGGCTGTCTTGCGAGGTGACAGGAGAGCCTGGGGGGCTTCAGCTACAGAGGAGGACGGGGGCTCGGGGTTACTACGGTCCCCCCCGCCAGATTCCTCCTCTTTACGGTTCTTCTTCAGATTTTTCTTCTGAGATTTAGTCTTTTTCTTCCCCTCTTCATGAACGGCTGATAAAGAGTCTCTGTCCTCTATAGGAGGAGGAGGAGGAGTGAGGGCGGCAGTAGGGAGGTCCCTCTGCTCTTTTCCCCTTCTAGAGTCAGAAATGCCCGTAGCAGAAATGTCTGGAGCATGTTCTTCACGTCGCTCTGCTCCTCTTCCACCGCGGGAATCCCCCTCCTCGTGTCGGCCACGGCTTTCTTTTTTATCCACACGACGGTCATCATCCTTCCAGCGGTTGTGTTTATCATCAGTAAAGGAGTGGGCAGGCGAGCGGGCAGTTTCTTGAGGACGAACCACTTGACTCAGCAGTCGGTGCTTATCGCCTGAAACAAAACCATACATGTTATGTCCAAATATTCTGCATGTGTGCACAATAGACCTATGAGGAAGGTTACACCAAGTGCTAATGGGTGTAACCATAACCTTGCTCAGTTGAACTCCTACCTTTCTCCTCAGTGCTGTTGTAACCGTCACTGTCTGCAGGGCTCACATCTCGACCTCTTTTAGGAGATGGCCGTGGACTGGGAGTGTTCTCAGCACGATGTCTCTTACGACTGCAAACAAAGTGAAGGGCAAACAAACAATATTGAACACCTGAGAAAATCTCTAATGTCAAACTGTTTATAACATGTACACTAGCGTTCAAAAGTTCTGGTCTGTAAAATTTCTTAATGCGTTTCAAATAAGTCTCTAATACTCGTCAAGGCTGCATTTATTTGATCAAAAATACAGAAAAACAGTAATATTATGAAATATTACTACAAACAGTTTTCTATGTAAATATAGGTTAAAAAGCATTTTATTCTGGTGATGTGAAGCTGAATTTTCACCAACCATTACTCCAGTCTTCAGTGTCACATGATCCTTCAGAAATCATTCTAATATGCTGATTTGCTGCTCAAGAAACATTTCTTCTTATCATCAATGATGAAAAATCTGAAGTCTTTTGTAAAATCCACCCCCCAAATTAACCCTCACCCCAAAGTTTTGAACGGTAGTGTAAATGTACTACCAGCTGAACAATATCATGAAATATTCTGCATTATTAGGTGATTTCAGAGCTTATAGCTTTCGATTTATGGGTATACATCTATCTCTCTCTATCACCATATATATTACAATTAAAGCTGAAGTCCACAAGACAATCTTTTCAACACTCTACAGCTAACCATTAAAGTTGTAAAATGGCACAAATGAGGTTCTGACTTGTGTTCATATGAAAAAGGAAAGCATGATATATTAATAAAATATACTGGTTATCGGCTGCCACTTAAAAGATTTTATTTATTGGAGTCAATTAATGCTGAGTGCTTTAAAGTTACTCTTTAAAAACAGTAATCTTTTGAATCTCAAAATCAATATCCATTTTTTTATACTGAAAATTGCAATACTGCGACATCTAAATTCAGTTGAAGAATTTAAAATGACTGATTTTAGTTTGTATGTTTTATTTTTTAATGTAGTCAAAATAGACTAATTTAAAAGGCCGATAATGTGAAAAATAATTATCGTCTAATCTTTATCAGTCAGATATTTTCAACATCGGTGTTCCCTTAGTATGAAAAGAAAGAGACTGCAAAGTGATTAAGCAGCACCAGTATGTTTCCATGGACAATTAAGTCTTATAATTGTATAATGGCTGCTAAACTGTATATTTTCTCAGTAAATGGTTTACCGATTCCAGATAGATTGTACGTAAACATGACTAATAACACTGGAGCACTTACGTGTTCTTTCTCTCTTCATGAGCATCTCGGGTGGAGCGGTCATCTCGCGACTCCTCTCTTCGGTCCCGCCTCTCTTCCCTCCCTTTTTCTCTCTCGTCCCACTCCCTCTGCCGTTCCCTCTCTCTTTGCTCCCTTTCCCGTTCCCTCTCCTTCCTCTCTCGTTCCCTTTCTTTCTCCCGCTCTTCTCGCTCCCTTTCCCGCTCCTCTCTTTCTCTTTCCCGCTCTCTTTCTCTCTCCTCCCTCTCCCTCTCTCGCTCTTTTTCCCTCTCCCTCTCCCGCTCTCTCTCCTTGGCTCTTTCACGTTCTCTTTCAGCCTCTCTTTCCCGTTCTTTCTCCCTCTCTCTCTCCTTCTCTCTTTCCCGTTCCCTCTCTCTTTCTCTATCCCTGTCCTTCTCTCTCTCACGCATGCGGTCATCACGTCTTTCATCCCTTCGATCATCTTTTCTCTCTTCACGATCAAGGTCCTCACCGCGGTTTTGCTGGCGGACAGGAGTGGATGCTCTTTGTTCTGTTGGACAAAAACAGAACAAAAACACAAAGTTGCTTTCTATGTCCTGTGATGTTAAATAACTGTTCACAGACTTGTGCACCCATTTAACGTTTTTTGAAGTGAATCAATGTAAATTTCGATCTGTGTCCCAGACAAAGCTACTGTATTGCTTCAGAAGACTAAGCATCACAAACAAGTAATATTTACTACTTTTATGGTACTTTTTGTTGCTTATTTGTAATTTTGGGAGCTTAACAGACAAACTGTCTTTCTATTCTCAGAGCTACATGAATATTTCTCACAAATCTCCTTTAGAACCTCACAGAAAATATAATGCCATACAGGTTTGGAACAATATTAGTGAAAAAAAGAAAAAAGAAAAATTTATTTAAAGGGGTCATGAACTGAGAAATCAAATTTCCCTTGATCTTTCGACATATAACAGGTCAAATGTACAATAAAAACATCCTGCAAGCTTCAAAACTTTCCTGTTACAGCTTTTATTGAAACCAAGCTCAGAAAACGACTTGTTTTGGAATGTGCCACTTTATGACATAATAGTGCAGCAAAAGCCCGCTTCCGCAAGAGAAGATCAATGTCTGCTTCTACATCACTGCCTCTTTAGCCCCACCCACTGATACACACTTGTAGTAGGAGGAGAGGAAATACTAGAGAGATGCAAACACAGGATTGCTCCATCAACAGAACCATACAGATGACATTACAAGATTACAAGTCACTGAGTAGTGTAAAGCCCTGTTCATACTGCCAGAGACACACAGCGACAAAGCGACATGCTCCCATTAATTTTCAATGGAGAGCTGGCGACTTCCGGCGACAGTGACCGTTGGCGACAGAATGTGGGCGTGTCAAGCGATGCGAGTCAAGCGACAAAAGTTACGAATTGTTTAACTATGCAAATGAACAGCGAATTTTGCGAGCGACAACCAATAGGAATGAAGAATCTGTCAGTGGCGCTCACACGTCAGCGTCTCGAGTGCAGGCAACACAGGACAGATTTCCTGAGCGATTTCACTACGGCTGTCGCGATAACCGCAATATCGCGCTTTTGAAGAGCAAACTGCAGAGGAATGCAAGAACCGTAGTGATGGGAAGTTCAGATCATTTTACAGACTCGGACCTTTGAGTCTCATTCAGCAAAATGAACAAATCTTTTTTCCGAGTCATTTCGTTCATTTTAGCAAAATATAATTAAAATGTTACGTGTTCCTTCCCTAATACGTCTACTACTTACGCAAACGTTGATCACACTACAAACAATACAAAACTGCTAAGAAACAGAAAAGATTAATTCATTGTTTACCTGGGTCTTCAGTCTATGATTAGCTCACCTCACCTCTTATCTAACAAGTCTTCTGGTTTGAGTCGTTCGTTCATCACGTGACAGCCCCATAGACTTTAACCAATGCAGTCTGAGCCAGAAAGAGAATGGATTAGTTCATCTCTCCAGTCTTTCGAATCGTTCGTTCTTTTGTCACGTGACAGCATTGGATAGAGAAATTAGTTAATTTACAAGCTTCCTTACAAACGGGTGCATAGTTATTATTATCATCATTATTTACTCTTACAGTTACGTGATGCGTTTCTGGTCTCAAATTGTAGCTTTTTACTTCTTGCAAATGTGGGAATTTCTGTCATTATGGTTCTTTTCCATAACACTGAATGTTGTAACAAAGGTAACAGAGTTGGTTATTATTATTAAGTCTCTTTCCGGCTCAGACTGCATTGGTTAAAGCGTATGGGGCTGTCACGTGATGAACGAACAAACGACTCAGAAAAACCCGAAGACTCGAACCAGGTGAACTACTTGACTAATTCCAGTACAGAACCTATAGGATGTTGCGCATGCGCGACTGAACGAATCACTCCCCGAGACGACTCGTTCTTCCCGAGTCACATTAAAGATTCGTTCAAAATTAACGAATCGTTCAAGAACGACCCAACGCTAAAGAACCGCAGCAAACACGATTTTTGCGCGTTTTCTTTTTTCGTAAGGTTATGCCCTTCTCGTTTTACACTTCATGCATGTGGACTGAATATTAAACAAGTTAGTAATGATAACATAAACAGAGGCTTCGTAGATTTTCACTTAAGCCTAAACAGACAGGGAATGAGAGAGAGATCGACTGAGCGCGTGCGATTACTTGCATCTGTCCTCCAGGCCGAGTCATATATATTTGTGAAAATAGGTTGTCATGTCCAAGGAAAGCTAAATCTCTGTCTTAGCATCGACGCATAGCTGGTCAGCTGAGCCTTCTAAAGTGGCGCTCAAAGTTAAAATTATTTCAACAGCATGTTTCATTATGTCTCTCTTTGAATGAATGAATCGGCGTTTTTGAACGTGTAGTTGAAGGAACGGTTTAAAGACTCACTCAAAGACAGTCCCTTTCCACCACCTTGTGGCGCAACACTGTAACTGCACTGACTGACAGCCCGTCGCGGGCCGGTGGAAATATCAATAGAAAGTCTCTTGTCCAGTCAGATTAGAAAATCAGATTACAACTAGGCTAACTGTTATACACATAGGCTAACGATAGCCTAACGATCTTATTGTCAGGTTCATGTTCTGTTATGTAGACCGTTATTTTGTCATTCTCTTGTTTACTTCACTTCCTGTTTCAACGCTATTTGGTTTCGGTTTCTGAATAAGACCTTGTTAGTTATATCGTAACACCAACACACAGATTATATATATATATCCCGGTGTGTGTGTGTGTGTGTCGATAATACCACATACTCAATTACCGCAAGAGAAATTCCCTCACCGCAACAGCCCTAGATTTCACGGTTTTATATGATTTTACTGTAACCACATACATGGACATTAAAAGAAATTATGCGTAGAAAAGAAACTGTTGGCTGTCTAAGTGAGTTTGATTCATACATTGATGGTTCGAGTTTAATTATGTAAGCAGTTTAGCACCGGTTAATGATTTAATGAACGAGCACTGCTGTAGTTTATATAACAACACTCTCCAAAAGCAGAATGGTACTTTTATTTCTTTTAAGTCTAATTCCTAGTCATAATAGAATGATCTCTTAATTTTACCGGCAATATATAGTTTGTGATTGCATTTTATATGTCCAGATATGTCCAGACATGCAGTCTACGAATAACATTAGAGCGACAGCAGTAGGAACGCCCACAGCCGTCTTCACAGCACGGAGTCTAGCGACATACAACGAAAAAGTCGCTGGCAGTGTGAACAGGGCTTAAGCTGTGAAAAATAGTCTTTGAACTGCCTTCCTTGTGATCCTTACATATCTAAATCGGACGCAAGCGCTGTTGCGTCATGTCGCAAATAAATTTCTCTTTCAGGTCAGAAGCAGTGCGCGAATGCTTGTATGTCAGAAATAGAGCGGGACATCAGTTTACTGTCTGAGATTTGTTGTGTCAATCCGTCGCGCATCCAGTGTAGACAGAATCACAGATTATAATGGGTTCTGTTGTCTGTAGTCGTGTTGCACCTCTCACGTCCGGTGTAAACACGGTGTAAAATTAGCAAAGAGCTCCAGATCGCGTCAGTGAAACACCATTTGTTTGCTTTACTTTGCTACGGATTCATTTTTAAACAAGACAGTATGATGCAGGCTTTTCAGAGAGACTGAAAGTAAACAATACTGATTCTCTGTTCCAGACCATTTGAAATATACCAAGTTTTTAACCCGAATGACCCATGTTGTTTTCAGAGTACCTCACAGCAGCTTCCATCTGTTATTTTAATAAGCGAAACTGTTAGCCAATCATAGCAGTGGGTGTTTACTTGCGTGTCTTGAATGCGCCCCACTTAAAAAAACAGACCATTCTGAAGAGAGACTCAAAAACAGGATAGAAAATATCCTATTACATCTAAATTGTTTTTTTTTTAATGTAAAATCACACTAACATTATAAGTGACCCTCAGAGAACATTATAAAATAATTTTTAAAAATGCATTTCATGACCCCTTTAATTTTCGATTGTACTATGCCTTTAAGTTTTGAGGTAGAAAGTGCTTAGTCAGAGAAATTTTAAGGTGAGCTTTCAAAGTTAGGGGGGAAAAAAGCATAATGCTATGTGGTACACTGGGGAGAAGAAAGAGACCATTTCTGAATGGATGCCAATGGAGGAGATTCTTCAGTGTGCTGAAAAAAACTGCTTTTGTGAGGAAACAGTTTACCGACTAATCTTCAACATGCTTGTCAATAAAATTACACAAAACACAATTTTTTTTCCAAAAATAGATCAATCAAAATTAAAGGCAGACAATTGACCTTACAACAGATGAATGACTGACAGACCAAATAGCCAATCAAATCCTTCAAGCTTTAAAGCTTACTGAATTGTCGGACACAAATCCCTTTTTTTTTTAAAGATTGCTTTAACTATAGTAAAAAGGTGTTATGGCATATGTAATTCGGATACTAGACATCCAAAATAGCTGGTTAATGGGGTTTCATGTATTGCATCCCAGAAATCAGCCAGAAAAATTCAAGCCTTAAATAAAACGATTCATAAAAAAAAAAAAGATGAAGAAAAAGTGTGTGTTTGGGCAGTTTTCATTAACACTATATCCAACTTAGGTGATTACATGGAGTTTAATATGGCAGTACAGTGGGGCAAAAGTATTTAGTCAGCCACCAATTGTGCAAGTTCTCCCACTTAAAAAGATGAGAGAGGCCTGTAATTTTCATCAAAGGTATACCTCAACTATGAGAGACAAAATGAGAAAAAAAATCCAGAAAATCACATTGTAGGATTTTTAAAGAATTAATTGGTAAATTCCTCGGTAAAATAAGTATTTGGTCACCTACAAACAAGCAAGATTTCTGGCTCTCACAGACCTGTAACTTCTTCTTTAAGAGGCTCCTCTGTCCTCCACTCGTTACCTGTATTAGCACCGTCAGAATATTTGAACAGGATGTTTTGTTTATTTTCTCTGTAAATCTCTACCTGCCGTTAGAGTGAACATTTGCATACTAAATGCAAATGAGGTTTGCATCTCCCAATAATAATAATAATAATAATAATAATAATAATAATAATAACAACATCTCTTGCTTATCAGTCACCTCTTTCTCTGATGTCACGTCGGTCTCTCTCTACATGTCCTCCCCGCCGTTCATCTCTGGGCTGTTCCCCTCTCTGTCTGTCATTATCGTAGCGATCACGATCAGTGTTTCTCTCTGAGCTCCTCTCTCTCAGACCACTGCTGCGGGACTCCCAGCTGTCATGCCCGCTAGCACTGCTAGTGTCAGCCTGTGACGCTCTACCACCACGAACAGAACCTGACACACAAAATTCATCACAATCCTCTGCCCAAAATTTGTTTCAAGCACTCATATTATCGCAATACTCCTAAAATGCAATTAATAAATGTTAGATTTTGTGAAAAGTACAATTTGTATTGATGTTTACTAGCATTTTCTAAGTGTAAGCACTCTCTCCTCCAGCTTTTTATGCTTTAAAGTGGTATTTTTGATGTGTATTCGCACTTTTTACATTTAGTCATTTTGCAGACGCTTTTATCCAAAGCGACTTACAATTGGGGAATACATAAAAGCGATTCTTTTTAGATGTAGCTGACAAAGAATATAGCATGTCGTTATCTTCACACCTTTCTCTGTGGCATCCCCACGGCCCCTGCCTCTGCCTGTTCTTTCAGCCCGAGATTCGTTCCTGTTGTCCACTCTACTGTCATTTCTCAATTCCTCCCTTCCATGTCCTCTTCCATAATTCCTTTCCTCCTGGGCTGTCGTTTCATTTCGTTCCCTCTCTCTTTCTCGGTCCCGGTCTCTCTCTCTACGCTCCAGGGATTCTCGTCCCGAGCGGTCTCGCGGTTCTCCTGCGCGGGTATCCCGAGTGTCTTTGGCCTCCCCGCGGTGCTGGCGCTCTTCCCGGACATCTCTTCTATCCCGTTCACCACGCCGGTCTCGGCCATCCCTGGCATCACGGTCATCTCGAGAAGAGCTCTGCTCGATCTCATAGTCTCGCTCGTCACGGTTGCTGTCTTTCTCACGCTTTCCGCGGCTCTCTAAGGGCAGAAAGGAAATTAAGTTAGCAGCAGATTTAAAAGGCTGTCACTGACTAAATTATTAATTAGCTGCACATGGCCAAAAGTATGGTGGAAACCAAACAACCACATCCATACAGGGCTACATGACCCAAAAAAGGAAGAAAACAAAAAAAAAACAAAGACTGGGAAGTTTAGCGGTGTTACATGTCACCCAGACTTTTTTATTTTTATAAAGGGGTGGTTCATTGCGATTTCACTTTTTTAACGTTAGTTAGTGTCTAATGTTGCTGTTTGAGCATAAACAATATCTGCAAAGTTACGAAGCTGAAAGTTCAATGCAAACGGAAATATCGTCTTTTAAAATTCTGGCAGTTTAGCCTACAAAAACGGCTGGTAGGGACTACAACGAGTTACTTCCCAGGTTCGTGACATCACAAACCCATATAAACCCCGCCCTCTGCAAAAGGCAGCAAAGGGGTAGCCATGCTGCGGCTGCTTTAGAGAAGAGGAAGAGAAAACTAGAGGTGCACGTAAAAATCTGTTCATATATGAATCGCGATTCTGTCTTACGATTCTAATGGATTCACAAGTTTCAAAATCAATGTTCAAAAGCAGCGGTTCTCAATACTGTTCCTTGCGTTCCCCTGCTCTGCATCTCTCTCTCCCATTCAGCTCGGCTCCAACAATGAACTGTTCCAATTATACACTTATTTTCACATAGCTATGAGAAGCATTAAACATGGACATGCATGCGGTTGCTGTTCTGTATTAAAGCTTTAATCAGGATAAAACTGTATATTAAAAGCTAACATAAGCAGTAGGATTTACAAATAACAGCATATCTAAAAGTATGAGACAACAACAAACAAAAAACATAGGCCTACCATTAACAGCCGTGCTTGCACAGGTTCTGCACAATCCTCTTCAATAATATCCTCTGCTTCTCAATCGGGCTTAAACTGATAGGCGATATTAATGATGCTGTTGTTTACAATACAACCGGAGCACATGCCGCTGAGGAGAGGGGCAGGACGTTTAGACACGCACTAGAGGCGGTTTAGCCAATCACAACACACTGGGCTAGCTAACCAATCAGAGCCCATCGCCTATTTCTGAGGGCGGGGCTTCATAAAAACAGGAAAAGATCAGCCCATTTCTCAGAGAAGGGACAGAGCTGTGCGGAATAGAAGTCTGCCATCCTGCAGCTCTCCCTCGGGATCGACCGGATTTTTTGCGCCGCGGGATTAAGCTCCCGAATAAAACACGGTAGCTGTCGGTAACTCTTTTGTAATTTGAACGGGAGCGGGCGGTCTATAAATATCCCGTTCCCGACGTCCATTTAGAACAGCATATCTGTGCTTTATTCTTACTGACCACCGGTACAGCTTGCGCTCAGGATGCACGCGCTGCATGCATGCTTTAAACGTCACACGTTTTATTTGCGTGGTCTGTGCATGTGAATAATGATTAGAGCAGGCTGTACCTGTGGTAAATATATGGCCCTCAGACAGAACAGTCAGGTTGTCGATGAGTGAGAGAGCAGAATAAGGATGGAGCAAAGTGTGGATGACCTGTCCTTGAAGGACGTTCAACTCAGTTTTGTTTATATTTTGCTTAACCTATCATTTTAAATGAAAGACTTCGTATTTATTTTTCTCTGCGACACGTTTCCTACTGTGTTAACAGAAAAATGTCAAACGAATTTAGTATTTTGACAAGACGAATAAAAATAGCTAATAGGCTATTTCTGTACAACCTACATTTTCATTTTTTTTCTCTCCGAGACACTTTTTTCCTATTGTGTTGTCAATGTTAAACTAATTGTATCCTGACAAGACGAATAAAAATAAGAAATACAATTTTTGTACAACATTTTTATTTTCTCTGACACTTTTTTTCCTACTGTTGCATAAAATATTAAACAAATGTTTTGTCTTAAGATAATTCATAAATTCAAGTCTAAGTCAATAAATTCAATACTCTTGACAAGACGAATAAAATAACATACAAGTTTGTGCCGACAACGATTTATTTGTCCGCATATCTCGCTCTCTTTCAGTAGCGGAAATTTAAATGTGAGATTCTGGAAACAAGATCTAAATTTAACGGAAACGGTCGGGTCAGGAGAAAAATGATTCTAAGTAGACAGCGGGTGAACAGAGTGAATATATAGCGGGAGGGGGTGGGTGCGGAATAGAACCTTGCGAGAGCAGGACTAAAAAAAACAGTCCTGCGCAGACCTCTAGTGTGGAATAAAGGTAAATTATGTGAAAATTAACATGTTAGACTGCACCCCATAAACACAATCAAGCCTAGAAAAAACCCAGTGAACCACCCCTTTAATATCACCACTACTCATTACAACAAATCTATATTTGTGTCTATATGTCAAAAGCGTGGGGACAGTGAGTTTTTTGGGGGGAAATAAATTAATTTCACTCAGCAAAAATGCATTATTGTTTTCATAAAATATCAAGCAGCACAAATGTTTAACATTGATAACATTGAATAAATTAAAAAAAAAAAAACATACCAAATAACACTTTTGAATGGTATTTGTACTTGCATTGTCATATGAACAACCAGTCAAACTGAATAATGCATGCGTTATGAACCTAAATTATGCATCACATGGTTAAGACAACATAAAATGTGCCATAAGTGGGTCAGTGAAGTCAGTTGTGGGTCTGAACAAGTCTCTAACTGAGTGTTTTGATGGATAACAATAGGTTTAAAACAGACATCGAGTTGGACTAGTCCCTCTCAATAATAGAAATGGCCAAATTGTTGCCCCCAGTTTAAGATGGCCAATCAAATCAGGTGGGATTTACTGATCACTAATACCGAACAAGAATTCCAGCATGACGCTTCAGTGTTTAAATTAGTGGTCGACCAACATTGTTTTTTTGACAGCCGATGCTGATATCTTGGAAAGCAGGGAGGCCGATGGCCATTATAATTTTATTTTATATTTAAGAAATTTGAAATCATTTGAAAATGGATTAAAAAAATAAGTGTGTAAAATAAACATGCTTATACTTTAAATGACAAAGTATTTTTCACAAATAAACAAATATTTAATAAAAAAACAATTAAAAAGGAAGTAAACACTGTAACCAACAGGGCACTCAGTATTCTGGGAAGTTTGTGTGCATTGGGAATCACATTTTTTCAAATAAAACCAAGGTAACACTCATTTTACATACAGCACACAGTGAAAATTATATGAATATGACATTGGGCAAAAGCATGAAGAGCAGCATAATTTAAAATCATGAGTTTAAAGTTTTTCGATCGCGCATCTCAGTGAAGCTGAACTCTCCTCCTGTCCGTACTCAATTCGACTGTCACGCAGAGAACACGCGATCATGCAGGATACAAATGCACACTTCAGAAGATCTCACAGCTGAAGTTTGCAAGCTTTTTGAAATTAGATATTCATTACTCATTCAAAATTTAGTTTAAATGATATAAATGCGTATTTGCTGAATGCTGACGGCAAACGAGAAAGCATTATAATGTTTGCCTTTCTATTACTAAAAATATAAAAGCAATCGTTATAATACTTTGTATACATTTTAATTCCTTTGTTTAACAGTTCTATCTGATTATTAGACAGATTTCTGTTCGTGGACAGAACTGTTAACGACGACAGCGAACAAGAGGGAGAATGTGAGCACTGTGTGCTCAAAAGAGTCAGACGCTACCGTTCTCAGCGCAGTCAAAATAAAAGCATTGGTCAAACAGAAAAACTTATCGGCCTATGGGGATATTTGAAAAATGCCAAATATTGGCCGATATATTGGCCGATATATCGTCCTTGGCGATATAATCGGTCGACCACTAGTTTAAGTGATGCAGGAGTGCATATGCTCATATGCGTCATATGCTCTGACTGAAAGGCTGCATGTGCCGCTGACAGAGACACTCGGCTACTCGTGCTGTCTTCCTGGATGCATAACTTACATTTCACAGGTATATTCTCCGTCTGTAGGTTAAAGGGATAGTTCACCCAAAAATTAAAATTTTATGTTTATCTGCTTACCCCCAGGGCATCCAAGATGTAGGTGACTTTGTTTCTTCAGTAGAATACAAAGATTTTTAACTCAAACCGTTGCGGTCTGTCAGTCTTATAATGGAAGTGAATGGGAATCATGGCTTTGAGAGGGAAAAAAAACAAAACATACACAAACAAAACCAAATTAAACTCTGCGGCTCGTGACGATACATTGATGTGTAAAAGACACGAAATGATCGGTCTGTGCAAGAAACTGAACAGTATTTATCGTTTATCGTTTTTTACCTCTGATGCACTGCAATGTCTGAACTGTCCTGAGCGCGTCCTCGACAGCCAGCGCGTGACTTGTCTTCTTCCTTTACGGCGGATCGCAGACTTATGCCAAATGGACCATTGACACTCCTAATTGAGATTGTAGATAAGAGTGTCAATGGTCCATTTGAGAGATAGGTGGTGGTAATGCACAAGAATGCATAAAGAAGATGCATCACACGCCGGATGTCGAGGACGCGCTCAGGAAAGTTCAGACATTGCAGTGCATCAGAGGTAAAAAAAACCCAGATATAAATACTGTTCAGTTTCTTGCACAGACCGATCATTTTGTGTCTTTACACATCAAAGTATCGTCACGAGCCGCAGGGTTTAATTTGGTTTTGTTTGTGTATGTTTTTTTTTTTTACTCTCAAAGCCGTGATTCCCATTTACCTCCATTATAAGACGGACAGACTGCAACAGTTTGAGTTAAAAATCTTCGTTTGTGTTCTACTGAAGAAACAAAGTCACCTACATCTTGGATGCCCTGGGGGTAAGCAGATAAACATCAAATTTTCATTTATGGGTGAACTATCCCTTTAAGATGCAAGTAACTAAATATCAAAATATCTGACAACTGTTTTATGACAGAAATGTTAAACAACCAGCAGTAATATCTTGTGACGCAAACTACTGGACTTTGTAAAATGTTGCAGTTTTGAATTGAAAATATAGGATACTTTGCAGTTCTTCTTTTGTCTTTATCCATTTAAATCCTTTACTTAACACCTCCCCCCCACTTCTCAATAATTACTCTGTGACGTGTCTCTCTCACCATCTCTGCGCTCATGCCGTCTCTCTTGCAGTGCGGGACTCCTGTCTCGCTCTGATCTCCCCCTCTCCCCACCCTGGGAGCGGTGACGGGCACTGGGGCTGGACCTGCGAGGACCGGGTGTCGGTGAAGTGTCTCTCTGCGGGGTGAGCGGAGAGCGGGAGCGACGTGAGGATTGAGTGGGAGGTGGTGAGGATGAGGATGGAGGAGGAAGGTCTCGGTAAAGAGGAGAGATAGAACCCCGTCTGTGGCGAGGAGATGGGGAGTGTCTCTGGGCTGAGGAGCCAGAGCGTGAAGATGGGGAGTGGTGCAGTCGGGAGGGAGGGGAGGGGCTCCGGCGGTGACGGGGTGGAGTTCTAGACCCGAGAAAGGAAAACACATAAGATGAAGATGGAACTGATAGTCCCCTTACAATATCTCTGAAACAAACTACTGATGCAAGATAAATGTCAGGATACGCATTTGACTGATATCTGTCAGGTCACATGATTTTTCAGAAATCATTCTAATATTTGATGAATAGAATGTTCAAAAGAATGATTTTTTTTGCAACAAATGTAAAAACAAAGAAATTGTTTTAAAACAAATAGTAGGGTTGTCAAGCAGGGTGTGTTAAATACATTAATAATTTTTTTTTAATGATATACATATATATATATATGGCTGGGCGGTATATTGAGTTTGTACGATATATCGATGTTTTCTTTAGAAGCGATTCGATATGAGCCAATACCATTTATATCGATATACAGTAGTTTGATACGAACGCATCTGAAAATATAGCAGAGGACACAGACTGAGCTGCTGCGGAGAAAGTGCATAATCCAGTTTGTTCTAAACATGTGACAAGCTTCATATTAAGGCCTTTAAAAACTGGTAAGACAGTATAATTTATGGTTTCGTTTCGCATATTAGTTTAAGCGGCTCGGCCCGTCATATGCTCTGACTGAAAGGCTGCATGTGCCGCTGACAGAGACACTCGGCTACTCGCGCTGTTTAATGTGTTTGAGATGTGCCGTCTTCCTGAAAGCATAACTTACATTTCACAGGTATATTCTCCATCTGTAAATGTTAGAAAGTCATGGAAATATTTCCATTTTTCTGTCAGAAGTGCATGAGCCTTCTGCTTTGGGATTCTCCGCTAAACTTCACACAGACTTCAGTGAACGAGCACCGTGCATGCGCGCCAAACAGACGGAGCTCAATTAAATATCAGCGCAATAATTCTGACTAAAATATACATTTCTCTGAAATATTTGTAGTTGGACAATAAATGTGACATGTAGAATTTTAAACCTACAAGTAAGTCTATTTTTATAATAGCACTGACTGTAAAGTGACTAACGGGGTAATCAAAATAGCCTAACAACTGCTTTTGTTCTCAATTATTTTCATTTTTAGTTTAGTGAATTTAACTTCCGCTTTAAAAGCCTTATTTTTGTTTTTAGATTGCAATGTTACAATGTTAGAATGAAATGTGATTTTAACCCTTTTTTTTGCACATGATATAAAGGCTTACATGGTTCCATTCACTTTATTTGTTTTCATAGCCTTTAATATGTATTGTTTTGTTGGACAACATTGGACGGTAAGTGAAATATATACAGTATCTCACAGGAGTACACCCCTCACATTTTTGTAAATATTTTATTTTATTTTTTCATGTGACAACACTGAAGAAATGACACTTTGCTACAATGTAAAGTAGTGAGTGTACAGCTTGTATAACAGTGTAAATTTGCTGTCCCCTCAAATTAACTAAACACACAGCCATTAATGTCTAAACCGCTGGCCACAAAAGTGAGTACACCCCTAAGTGAAAACCACAGGACATGGTTCCAGTAATCCATGTCCTTAGTCTGCTTCTCTTCAGCAAACTGTTTGTGGGCTTTCTTGTGCATCATCTTTAAAAGAGGCTTCCTTCTGGGACAACAGCCATGCAGACCAATTTGATGCAGTGTGCGGCGTATGGTCTGAGCACTGACAGGCTGACCCCCCCACCCCTTCAACCTCTGCAGCAATGCTGGCAGCACTCATACTAACACCAAATTTAACACACCTGCTCCCCATTCACACCTGAGACCTTGTAACACTAATGAGTCACATGACACCGGGGAGAGAAAATGGCTAATTGGGCCCAATTTGGACATTTTCACTTAGGGGTGTACTCACTTTTGTGGCCAGCGATTTAGACAATGGCTGTGTGTTGAGTTATTTTGAGGGGACAGCAAATTTACACTGTTATACAAGCTGTACACTCACACTACTTTGTAGCAAAGTGTCATTTCTTCAGTGTTGTCACATGAAAAGATATAAAATATTGACAAAAATGTGAGGGGTGTTCTCACTTCTGAGAGATACTGTATATATTATAGGTGGTAAGTGAAATATCTATATATTAAAAACAGATTTTAAAAAATAAAAAAACGAAAATACTGAGATATATAAAGTATATCGCAAATCGGCCAAAAAATACAGAGATATGAATTTTTGCCCATATCACCCAGCCCTGATATTAATATATATATATATATATATATATATATATATATATATATATATATACACACACACATATATA
>NW_015505755.1:1048774-1148181 GCF_001515645.1 Sinocyclocheilus grahami
GGGTTTTATATATATAAATATATATATATATATGTATATATATATATATATATATATTCACATACACATATATACACATATATACACGCACACACACTAAGTTTTAGAATTGAATGATTTATTAAAAAAAGGATTTGACTGATGATTTGGCCCTTTAACTCATAAAATTATTTCAAAACTCATGGATATCTCAAAGATATGTCAAATGTGACACTGCCCTAATCTGTGAGATACTGGATTAACATATAATTATTTAAGTGCAGCTCTTCTCACCTCTGCTGCGAGGACTGTTTTTGGGAAGTGGATTTAGGGGAGGATGACCTCCTTCTGGCTGGGGGTGACACTTCCCTGGAGGGTGGGGAAAGACTTCCAGAACGTTCCGCTGATGTTATTGAGCGTTTGGCTTTATGGGAACTATCTGACCGATCCCTGCAATGAAGGAAAGGTTAAAGATTATTATGTTGTTTTATTATTTGTTTTCACATAGACCAATAAAACAGGGATGATCAAAAGTACCTAGGCCAGCACCACCAATATTAGCAAATATTATACATTATGACAATCTATTAGTGCGGTCACGATTCCAAAATCTCAGTAGTTGGCACCAGTAGTCTCTGTACCAATTTCAGTACCATAGCAAAAAGTAGTGGAGCACAATCTCTCTCAATCTCAGATTGGCCAAAATTCTCAACCCTGCAAAAGCACATTGTAAATAGAAACTTACGTCACTTCAGCGCAAACATAAATATGCAAAGGAACATTTCAAAGCAGCCGTCTCTTAGCGGGTACCAAATAAACTAGAAAGACTGGAATAGTCACATTTTTGCAATAGTACAAAATTTGTACCAAATTACACTAGTTAATGATACTTGAAGTTTTGTGGATTTCTTTTGAAGGTGACTATACCTGCGTTTTTCCTTTTTCTCTTTGTGTTTCTCCGTATCTCGTCCTCGTTCTTTGCCTTCTTTAAGTTTGTCTTCACATTTCTCCTTGTTCTTGTGTTTATTTTTGTGCTTCTTCCCAGTCACTGGGTTCTCCACAGGGACAGGTGGTGGAGGACTGGGCGTTCGTGGCCCTTTTCTTTTGCCATGGCCACTCTTAGATGACCTGGTCAAAAAATTAAACAGTAGTCAAGTATTTAAATTGATAAACACATGTTCAAACTAAATGCTGATCATTTTCCAACCTGCTGTCTGTCTCCTCTGCCCTGGTCTGGTCAGACACTGGAGAGGAGATGACTGAGGAAGTGGAGGACTTCTTCTCTTTCTTGCTGGAGTTCCCACCCTTTCCTGCTCTATGTTTGGGTGAGCTGGATTTACGCGACGAGGGTGACCCCTTAGAACTACTGCGCTCAGGGGAAGCCTAAAACAGATCAAGACCACACCAAAATAGAGACCACCCAGAGATAACAGTCTGTACTGAAAGGCTATATAATACCTAAAATCTCAATTACTGTTCACTTTCGTATGTCTTTGCTAAAATAACCTACCCTATCCTTTGAAGAATTACTCGTCCTGGTCTTAGGGACTGGGTCCTGTTGAGAATATACGTGCCATTACTCTCTGTATTGATAAATTTAGGATAACTGACATTCACTTTTTCAATATTTGGAGTTTATGCAGCAAAAACTAATGTAATTTTATGCAATATACCTCTTTCTTGATGACAATCTCTTCTCGTTTGTCCATGTTCTCCTGTTCCAGCTTCATCAGCTCTCGCTGAATCTTCTGTCTCTTCATCTCAAGAGATAACTCGTAATCACCGTTATCGGAATCTAGTAAAATCAATGGCACATATAAAACTGCTGGACTAAAACTGACAGGGAGACAACATAGGAAAGAGAGAGAAAAAGATGGCACAGCATTCAGAGATTCGGAGTAGGAAAATAGGAAAGAGAGAGGAAAGACTGTACTGCATTCAAAACCCAAACATCAATCATCCTTGTTTGCTTTTAAAAACAAGTTCAAAGGGTAGTTCACCCAAAAATGACAATTCGGTCATCATTTACTCACCTTCATGTAGTTCCAAATTTAAAAACTAAATGTAATTTGTTCATATAAAGTGATCATGTATTCTCAGAAGACTTGTATTAATTACACTTGGATTAACTTTTTAAGTTTTAGTGGAATGAACTTTCAATGGAGGGACAGAAATCTCACAGGTTTCATTGAAAAGGAAGACTTAATTTGTGCTTTGAAGATTAACAACATTCTGGATTTGGAACGATATTAGGGTGAGTTATTAATGACAGAATTTGAATTTTTGGGTGACCTATTCCTTTAAATGACTTCTAATCATATACATCAATTTTGCAGGTACTTCTGAGAATCTTTCACCTTCACGACTGGCTTCCCAATCTGCGGTCTCTTCCTCACTAGCTGGAGTGCGTTCCTTTGTGATTTTAATATCCTCTTTCTCTCTGCGTCTGCCTCGGGATGAATCTCGCTGCTAACGAGAAAAACAAAGTCAAAGACATCAATCACCAAATGCAAAACTCAGTAATGAAACTTTAGCTCCAAGCTGTAAGAGCGTCGTACTCTGGTTATGGGTGAAGTGGGCTCGTCTGTATCTCTTTTCTGAGTGTCACCATCTACATCCTGTCTCTTATTCTTCATCCTCTCCCGGAGATCCCCAGTGTGCCTCTCAGCTGACCTGCACAGCAAAAATACATGTCGAAAGTCAAGCACTCAGCCAGGTATTGGAGCAGGTACACTTATAAAACAGCATCTCTTCACTATAATCGCACCTGTTGAATGTTCCAGAGAAGCCTTTTCCTCGTGATGGGGTTCCATGTGTGTATCGACACGTGTTACCGTAACTGCAGTTCCCAGTCTTTAACCAGTTTCTACAATGAGTCTGCAGGGGAGGCAAATGGGGGTCATTCTTTTGCACTTATACACTTTACAAAAGCACTTTGACAAAATGAAAGTGAGCTACTACCTATGTACGGGTAATACGGTCTAGTTAGGCAGCTCACTAGGCTTTCAAAGCACCACTGTGGGTGACCAGTATCCCTACCTCTGCTGCATTACTGGCCGTGCTGGGTCCGAGTCTCTCAAACACGCTGGGCCTGCGGGAGGGGGTGGTCGTGCTACTGCTGCTGTCCGATATGGTCTTCGAATTCTCCACTGTAACCTTCCGCCTGATTTTGGACATTCTGCAGGGCTGTGTCAAAAAAACAGCAAATCAAAGGCGCCAGCATGATGAAGTTGTATGCAGTGTTGTAGTCAAGCCCACTCAGTCCAGACTGAGACCAAAGGAGCTTTGAGTTTAAGTAAAGACCAATTCCACAAGTTCCATGACAAGACCAAGAAAATATGGTCTTGGACTCTGTCTCGACCAAGAGCAAGACATTTACATTTTTGCATTTGGCAGATGCTTTGGTGACTTACATTGCATTTTTAGGGTATATACAATTCCATCAGACAATATGATCTTGGACTCGGTCTCGGCCTCAGCCTACAGCATAAAATACTGATTATGTATTTTATGTTTTTCATTGAGTGGGTTCCCACACTTGTCACCTGACCAATGAACGTCCATGACATTTTCAGCCATTTATTATCACTGCAAATGTATTTTTAAAACTACTATAAAGAGAGGAAGATTTATATCAGGTACCAATACCTACAATTAAAAAAAAATACACAATGATATTCTACTTATTTGTGTACCAAAGTCTCAAAAACAGCTTGATATTTATAAGCAGCCCAATGGATGATTATGCTTTCCGATCCTCCATGCAGACCAATTTACTACCACCACACAAATTCCCATGATGTTTACCAATTTATTACATTTCCGTGACTTTTCCACGTCTGGAAAAAAAATGCTATCCCCGAACATTGTAAACATTAGCACAAGCATTACATTATTCACATTTGTACAAATGCGACGGCCTGCCTCTCTCTATAACGTGCATTAACAGTATCACAGTTACAGCTACTAGCACGGAATGCGAGATTTCACCCAAAAAAAGGAGAATTCTAATCATTAGCGTGTTTCAGGCTGTCATTCATTAGAAGAGAGACGCGGTAAGAGCCGTGCAAGAGCCGCGCGGCCTACACTGATAACACAAGCCTCCATAACGACACCGCTGAAACTGCTGCTGAAGAAGCCGTAAACAAATACAATCAAGCGCTTTACCCGAAAATGAAAGATGCGTCAAGTCCAGTTTCACAGACTGTTGGAGAGAACCTCCTAATCACATGCAAAAATCTTGCAAAGCGGTCTTCCTCTTAGCCGCCGTCATGGTGCTTGCGAGAGAGCGTAAACTCCGCACACATACAGCTTCCCGAAGCACTGAGGAGAGGAGGATTATGGGAAACTGGAGGTCTTCTTCTTCTTCTTCTAATAACGTTTTATGGCGGATGGCAAACCAACTTCTGGTGCATTTACCGCCACCAACTGGACTGGAGTGTGAAGTACTAATAAGCAACTAATATATATATAAATAAATAAACCACAAAATAAATCCTAAATTCTCCTGATTAATCCTATTTCTTTCATGTATTTAACAATATCACCATATATTTTACCTTGTTCTGCATGCTCTTTCAAAAGGCTTGACAAATTAAATGATTCAACACCCATGTTTCTTACTTCCTTAATAAGTTTTAACCTTTCTTTTTCAATTTTTTTTTTTACATTTTATTAAAACATGCTCTATTGTTTCTGCCTGATAACAAAAAAAATACATTGACCTGTTTTGGAGGTCTGGTCTCCATATTGTTTTTAATTTCTTGTTTGTCTAAAGGTTCAATAAGCTCTTCCATTAATAATAATAATAATAATATAATGATATTTCATATCAGGCATTAAAGCATAAATGGTGGGGAAAATTAAACAATAAAATAAATAAATAAACACATTAATAAATAATTGTCTTCAGAAATGCAGAAACACATCATCCTAAACTGCATGTATTTACAATGGAGTTGTCCCAATGTCAGGATCAACAAATAACTTTACAGCCTAGTTTTAATTAGACTACTGTTTGTAAAGAGAGAAAGAAACATTGGCTTTGCAGAAATTACTTTATGGACGTACACAAAAAAATGTTCATCTAAAACCGTGTTTCATGCAGTAACATCACATTTTTATTCAAGCCAAAACATTAAACATTTACATTTAGTCATTTAGCAGACGCTTTTATCCAAAGCGACTTACAAATGAGGACAATAGCAATCAAAACTAACAAAAGAGCAACAATATGTAAGTGCAAATGACAAGTCTTGGTTAGCCTAAGTACACGTAGCAAGGTATTATATATACAGTGGGTACGGAAAGTATTCAGACCCCCTTAAATTTTTCACTCTTTGTTATATTGCAGCCATTTGCTAAAATCATTTAAGTAAATTTTTTTTCCTCATTAATGTACACACAGCACCCCATATTGACAGAAAAACACAGAATTGTTGACATTTTTGCAGATTTATTAAAAAAGATAAACTGAAATATCACATGGTCCTAAGTATTCAGACCCTTTGCTCAGTATTTAGTAGAAGCACCCTTTTGATCTAATACAGCCATGAGTCTTTTTGGGAAAGATGCAACAAGTTTGTCACACCTGGATTTGGGGATCCTCTGCCATTCCTCCTTGCAGATCCTCTCCAGTTCTGTCAGGTTGGATGGTAAACGTTGGTGGACAGCCATTTTTAGGTCTCTCCAGAGATGCTCAATTGGGTTTAAGTCAGGGCTCTGGCTGGGCCATTCAAGAACAGTCACAGAGTTGTTGTGAAGCCACTCCTTCATTATTTTAGCTGTGTGCTTAGGGTCATTGGCTTGTTGGAAGGTAAACCTTCGGCCCAGTCTGAGGTCCTGAACACTCTGGAGAAGGTTTTCGTCCAGGATATCCCTGTACTTGGCCGCATTCATCTTTCCCTCAATTGCAACCAGTCGTCCTGTCCCTGCAGCTGAAAAACACCCCCACAGCATGATGCTGCCACCACCATGCTTCACTGTTGGGACTGTACTGGACAGGTGATGAGCAGTGCCTGGTTTTCTCCACACATACCGCTTAGAATTAAGGCCAAAAAGTTATATCTTGGTCTCATCAGACCAGAGAATCTTATTCAGGTGTTTTTTAGCAAACTCCATGCAGGCTTTCATGTGTCTTGCACTGAGGAGAGGCTTCCGTCGGGCCACTCTGCCATAAAGCCCCGACTGGTGGAGGGCTGCAGTGATGGTTGACTTTCTACAACTTTCTCCCATCTCCCAACTGCATCTCTGGAGCTCAGCCACAGTGATCTTTGGGTTCTTCTTTACCTCTCTCACCAAGGCTCTTCCCCCCCGATAGCTCAGTTTGGCCGGACAGCCAGCTCTAGGAAGGGTTCTGGTCATCCCAAACGTCTTCCATTTAAGGAATGGAGGCCACTGTGCTCTTGGGAACCTTAAGATTTTAGAAAAGTGGACAAAGCATAACGTGCACACTTACCAGCTATGTGGATTTTAGAAAAGTGGGCAAAGCATAACGTGCACACACTTGAATACCGTTCTAGGGGTTCTCGTGGCACCCTGAAAGAGCAGCCCATAGATAAAAATAGCGTATCCCCAGACGCTATATCTACGGCTATAATGCTGGAGTGGCTAGCAGTAAATCTGTAGCTGGGAGAGCAACATCCAGCTCTCAATGGAGAGGGAGCTCAACCTACAGCATGTTCCCATGGTGGAACAGCTAGCAGTTATTCAGCTGAGGGAGCAACACACTCAGTTCTCAATCCGAGACGGGGCTCGACCTGCAGCATGTTCCAAAGCTGGAACAGCTAGCAATAGTTTACTTAGCTGTGGGAGCAACACACCTAATTTTCAGTCGAGAAGGCGGCTCGACCTACAGCACGTTCCAATGCTGGAACGCTAGGAGTAGTTTACCTTGGCTGAGGGAGCACAAACCCAGCTCTCAACAAGAGGGGGCTCGACCTGCAGCATGATTGTAAAATCAGAGGGGTAAGCATACTGCAATCTATCCAAACACTCAGCGCATCAGGGAGGCAGAGGAATGGCCTAATTCACCTGATGCTGCTGGATCCAGGCGCTCTGGAGAAACAGAGAACTCAACCTTCTCAAGTGAGAGGAGAGATGGCTGCCCCTCTTTACTTGAAAAGAGAGACCAACGAGAACGGAGTTTTTTCATTGGAAAAAACTCGCAATGCACGCAGATTGCCCCCTCGAGGACATCGCGTGCGTGCTCCTCGCCCAAACAAACAACACATAGATCGTGTGTGTCATCTGGTGTCAAATAGCGCTGCCACGGATGCACACACCTTCTAAATGCTCTACTAGTGCTCGCCATAATATTAATAGATAGCTCTTACTTTTTCCTTGAAAATGCACGCTTCAAACAGAACAGTCAATGAAGACGAAGAAGAGAATGATGTGTAGCTCCCGGCACCGCTTTATACTGTAGTCGCACCGGTAGTGACGTCATGGCTGTCGCCGGCCAACGAGTTGGTGTTTTTTCAATGTATGCTTCAGACACGGGTCACGACGAGGCGTTCCCCATAGCGACCCCTAGAGGACGCAGTTCGAAGTTCCCATGAAAGGGAACGTTATATACACCAGGCCCAGATTGGCTAATCGGGAGCACCGGGAGGATTCCCGGCGGGCCGGTCCATTTTTTGGCCGCGAGGGCCGCGGTGTTGTCATGCCACTGGGGTTGAAATATGGATGCTGTCCACTGATCTATAATAGACATTATATATAGATCAGTGATGCTGACCCTAGACTGCCTGCACTCATAGCAGCCCCACTCTTTTTATTTATAATTTTCTCGCATCCCATATTATTATTTTCACCAGACCATATCAATAACAAATTCTCAATTGATAATTAATCATTCTTTTTGCTCAAATCATTGTTTTATTTGTGAAGTAACCGTTTGAGGAAGGCTTTAAGACCAAGCGGAATCCTCTGCCGGCTCCCGCTTCACAGCGAGCGGGTCTCGCGCTGACGGCAGTTCCCTTCACCGTCCGCGTTTTGATTCAGTTTGGGCAAATGCAAACAACGTATTGATCATGAGCCCAACATTCAATCTACCTGAGGGAAGACGTCTTTCATTGTAATGCAGTTAAAGGTCCCCTGAAATGCTTAGAAACACGCAGCGTTACTCTATGTGTTGACGTTATTTTAACTGAAACAGGAAGACAGGGCGGGACATATCAAGCAGCCCCGCCCCTTTTTAAAATAGCCAATAGTGTTAGTTTATATCACAGCTTGGGCTAGAGCCGTTGAGCTACGTAAAGCCGCATTCGTTGTTGAAGTAGGCTACAAATTCAAGCACCAGAAGCAGCCCACACTCTCTAAGTTTTCTTTAATTGAAAAATATGCATTTTCATTCATTCAAAGGCTATATGGTTGCAATAATTTTTTTAGTTCAAAACTTTAAATGACATTGTTTAAAATGCTTTATTGACTGACGTTTCATAGACCTTCAGTTGTTACGCTTTCAAATTTCATGCCATTTGTAATTTCACAGTATTTTCACCTCCTAATTACAACACTTGTGAAGTCACAATTCTATATTGGTACAATTTACTCAGGTCGATTACATTTTTTGTATGACATTACAATTCTTTTTAGAATAATTGCACATAAATAGGTTAAGCAAAACAATTGTGATTATTTCTGAGAACTATTTGACTGCAGGCAGACATACATTATGGTACAGTACAAATACTTGGAGCATCCCTTATTCTGTCCCTTATTTTCTTAAAGAACAAACACTTATTTTCTACAAGAATACAAGAATAAACACTATTTTCTTAAAGAATAAAAGATAAAGAATCACAATTGTCCCTTATTTTCTATTTCTGAAGTTAATTGGCAACCCTAATGATGACGTAATTATCTTTTGACTCACCTTGTTTAAAAAAACAAAACAAAAAAAAAACCTCAGCTGTTGGAGATATGCTAGTATATAGATGAAAAATGGATAATAGAAAGCGCAAAGGCGGCACTGAAAAGGCCAGTAAAAAAATAAATAAATAAATAAGTGGTCTAAGGCATGAAACTCCAGGGCTGAAAATGAGTCCCACTCCGGCCCTGATTAGGGGAGAGTGGGGTAAGTTGAGCTAGTAGGTAAGTTGACCCACCCCCTGTATCTTGGCAACTGTACACTTTTGCTGTCATGTGACCTTGTATTTTGGAACCATTCATAATTTCTGCCAGACTGTGAAAAGGAGAAACACGTGGGATGAGTGGAAAGCACCCATTTACTTTAAAAACTTTCAAATTTTATGGCTGTTACATCAAAGCAAATTTATCCAGGTCTAAAAAAATATTCATAATGCATATAGGTGATATAGCAACATATAATACCATGCAAATCATTTAGCTAAATATTAGCCTGATTTGGCAAGCTAGCTAGTTTTTTACAAAATGGCAGCTATAGGGCAAAGTGAGCCAAATGCTGTGGGGTAAATTGAGCCAGCATTTTTACTCACCCTATCATCAAACACTGAAGTTAAGGAAAATCTCTGAAGTATAATCTGGTATTTTAATGTGATGGTTTAGTTTGTCATATAAATACATATTTTATGTAGTTTATTTGATAGGGACAGTATACAAGTGCACCAAATCCTTCTCTGATAAGAACCAGACGATGCTTTTCATCACATTAATCATATATATTTTTCCACATGTAGTACCTAATGGCCTCTTCGACATTGCAGAAAAGCTACCATGCCAAGAATCTTTTGACTAAAATGTTAATTAGTTTCTGTTACATTTATTCCTTCATTCTAATTCAGTTTTTATTTCATTTTACTCAACATGCTCTCTGTTTAGTTCGTTTTTGGGAAGGTTACAAGTTTGATGTTCAACATTTTTTTCATAAATGCAAACAATTACAGATTGAAATTAAAGATTTGGTTGGTTTTATGTTGTTTAAGTTAGCTTTAAGACAAGAAATGTGACTGTTTGTAAAATTTTATTTGATTATTAAATTAGTTTTTAAAAGAGGTAAATTATCTTCAAAATGTCACATGGGTTTGAATCAGATTCAGTTACAAACCTAATTCCAAAAAAGTTGGGACACTGTACAAATTGTGAGTAAAAAAGGAATGGATTAATTTACAAATCTCATAAACTTATATTTTATTCACAATATAGTATCAGACAAAAAAAAAGCCAAGTTTGATGGTGTTTCTAGTATTTAACCTGGGCTGTTTAACACACCCCAAATGGTGCTTTGACCAATTAGATGTCGTCGTTGCTCGGGGGGTTTTGTATATTCCTCCTCCCCATTCATAAATCAACTGTTATCTCATTATTCACATGATCCGCGTTTTTCCCGCTCTGGTAGAGTATACATTTTGGACATGATTTCTTATAATAAGAATATGATACATTTGACAACGAAGTGATTAGAATAAATGTTTCAAGCATGAAGATTCAAACACACACATACTAAACATGAATAGCAATTCTTAAACTATTCAATAGTTATTCAAAATACATTCACAATAAATGATTAAGACCTGATAAGTCACATGTAGGTTACATACATAATATGGAGATATATATAGTGATATGATTAGTTGCTCAGGTCCTTTTAGTGTCATTTAGGTGCATGGAAAGGCAGTTTCCGTGCCATTCTGTGAATGTATGAAGACCAGAGATTAAGAGGTCTGTAAGGAATTTCCGAAAGTCTGTTCTTTGTCGTGAGGTGGGGGGAGAAGTCAGTCCGAAGAGCTTGTGATCACTATCACATGTTTCCATATGACAGTCACGCTGTGCATCTCTTTTGACCATTATTCTTAATAACTTGCCCCAAAATTGACAATCTCCTTGGAATGGTCAATAAATGTTCTTTTGTTTTAATGTTGAAATCTGTTCTGTGAAAGAGTTTGTTAGCCTTGCTTTGAAATTTAAAATCAACTTATTTTTCCCTTAAAATTATACATTTTCTCAGTTTAAACATTTGATATGTCATCTATGTTGTATTCTGAATAAAATATTGAAATTTGAAACTTCCACATCATTGCATTCTGTTTTTATTCACAATCTGTACAGTGTCCCAACTTTTTTGGAATCGGGTTTGTAGATGGACAGTTTACATCCAGATGGTGCATCTTACCCACGGACTCGGATCAACTTACCCCTAACCTGGGGCAGATTGAGCCACAGGAACACTTTCTTTTTCATAAGAAGCCATATTTTTAGAACCCTTTGTCATTGATACATTTTGATTATTTAAAATGATAGGAATCATCCTGAAATTATTTTAGATACTTTCATTGTACTTCTGGCTAAATTTTCCCTTATCTTGAGTACCACATAAGTGGCTCATCTTACCCCACTCTCCTCTATAAGCTAATGCTAAATTAAGAGAAAAATAAAAACATTTTACATTTAAATAACTTCTGGCATGTTCTTAACCTTAGACCTCATTGAAACACAAAATCACCAACAAAGTCTTAAGCACCAAAAGTAGCCCATACTAATTCCCTAAGTTCCTTTTAATTGAAAAATAATATGCATTTTCATTAATTCATACATGGTTGCAACAACATTTTAGTTACACTTTGAAGTGACGTTGTTTAAAAATGCTTTACTGACGTTTCTGTCACGGTTCATGGGTCCGTGCGATCCTTTTGCGTCTTGTCATGTGTGTGCACGTCATTCATTAGTAGTGGCAGCTGGTGCTCTATCAGAGCGCGCCAGCTGCAACTCATTAGCGCTGCCTTTATAAGGGCTCTATGTTCAATGTGTGTTTGTCGGTTCGTTATCTCATGTCCTGTCACTTTGTCAGTTCTCTTGTTCCAGTTCACATCCAGCCAGTTTGCGAGTCTTCAGCCCTCGACTTGGGTATGCTGGCGCTGAGTGGAGCACTCTGCTCGGGAGGTGTCCTGATCTCGACGAGACTCATGATTGTGATCACATCCTGTCTCCGTCTATTGCGGTTTCTAAATAAACCCTTATTTGCACTTGCACTTGGATCTTGACTTTTCTCTCCCGTAACAGAACGAACCGACCTAACATGGATCCAGCGAGTGCGGCAGAACTCAGAGACTTTTTGTCTAACACAAACATTCGCATGGAGCATCAGGAGGATCAAATTATGGCCATGGGGTGTGCCGTCCAGACCCTGGTTGCTCAGGTTTCTGAGCTTACCACCCAGATCCAGCATCTGAAGGCAGAGACGGCTTCAGATCAGCAACCAGCCGTGCCCCATCCACCTCTTCCGGTGGGCCCGATTGTCCGCACCAGTGAACCTCGGCTACCACCTCCAACTTCTATTCCGGGGAACCCCAGTTATGTCGTTCTTTTCTGGCCAAATGTTCTCTGTGCATTTCCCTCCAACCGTCATCGTTCCCCACTGCGGAGGCTAAAGTGGCGTTTGTGATAACGTTACTCTCAGGACGAGCGGCTAGCTGGGGAACCACCATGTGGGAACAGAGACTCCCTTGTTGCTCTTCATTTCAGGCATTTTCCGGGTAGCTACGGAGAGTGTTTGATCATGCCGCTTCGGGCAGAGAGGCAGCACGACTTCTCGCCGAGTTGTGCCAAGGACAGAGCACGGTCACAGACTATTCGATCGAGTTTCACACATTGGCTGCAGAGTGTGGGTGGAATGCAGAGGCACAGTGGGATATGTTTCTGTTTGGGCTTTCTGATTCAGTTAAAGATGAGATAGATTCATCTGAGTTACCTACTGGTGTGGACGAACTCATAGCTCTAGCCATTCGGGTGGACACCCGATTGCGGAGACAGGCTCAACAACGACTCAGAGACCCGCCGTTCTCCTCACAGAGTAATTTGTCATCAGTTACTAGTAAAGCTGTGTTCTCTCTTCCAAGCCCGAGCCCATGCAGGTGGGAAGGTCCCAAATCTTGCTACAGGAGAAGCTGAGACGCAAAAGAGAGGGACTATGCTTATAATGTGGCGCCACCGAACACATCGCAGCACAGTGTCCAGTAAAAGCCAACACCCGCCAGTAGGTAAGAGGTTACTGATGGGTGGAGTGACTAGACACAAATCTTCTTGTTCGAGCACTCATCTTTCAGTGAGGCTGGTAATACAGTCCTTTAATCATGACTGTGAGGCTTTAGTGGACTCGGGAGCGGAGGGGAATTTTTTAGACATTGGTTTTGCTCTGACCCTCCAGATACCCATGGTGGAGCTTTCACAGCCCATCTCTGTGCTTGCGCTCAATGGCCAGTCCTTACCCTCCGTCACTCACACCACTGCACCACTAAGACTCATCACTTCGGGTCAACACACTAAGGACATTCACTTTCTCCTCACCGACACTCCCACTGCTCCGTTGGTTCTGGGTCATCCCTGGCTGGTCCTCCATAATCCTCATATTAATTGGGGAGGCAATGCTGTCCTGGGCTGGAGTGAATATTGTCATGCTACCTGTTTGTTGTCTGCGTATTCTCCCTTCTTCTGTTCTGTGTTTCAGGAGGATCACCCCTCCTGATAACGTGCCACGTGAGTACCTTGACCTCAAGGGAGTGTTCAGTAAGTCTCGGGCTGCTTCTCTACCTCCTCATCGTCCCTATGACTGTGCAATAGACTTATTACCAGGTACGTCTCCGCCTAAGGGCAAATTATATTCACTTTCCACTCCGGAGAGGGAGGCCATGGAGAAATATATTTCTGATTCTTCAGCAGCCAAGATCATCCGCCCCTCTTCATCTCCGGCCGGTGCGGGGTTCTTTTTCGTGAAGACGAAGGACGGCTCTCTTCGTCCCTGTATTGACTATCGGGGCTTGAACAACATCACGGTGAAGAATACTTATCCTTTACCGTTGATGTCGTCGGCTTTCGAGCGTCTGCAGGGGGTGTCATTTTTCACGAAATTAGATTTCCGCAACGATTATCATTTGGTGATAATGAGAGAGGGGGATGAATGGAAAACCGCTTTTAATACCCCAGGGGGCACTTTGAATATCTTGTTCTTCCCTTTGGCCTTTCCAACGCTCCCGCGGTTTTCCAAGCACTCGTTAACGATGTTCTGAGAGATATGCTAGATCAGTTCATTTATGTTTACCTGGATGACATACTGATATTTTCTCGTTCTCTCCAGGAACATGTTCAGCGCGTCAGACGAGTGCTTCAGAGGCTGTTAGAGAATGGGCTTTTCATCAAGGCGGAGAAATGTGCTTTCCATGCACAGTCTGTTCCTTTTTTGGGATACATCATCTCGGCCAAGGGGGTGCGCATGGATTCCGAGAAAGTTCAGGCTGTGGTGAATTGGCCAACCCCAGATTCCCGCAAGGCCCTGCAGAGGTTTCTGGGCTTTGCCAATTTCTACCGGCGATTTATTCGCAATTTCAGCCAGCTAGCTGCCCCTTTGACGGCCTTAACCTCCACCAAGACTGCATTCAGGTGGTCTAGTCATTTTCCAAACTGAGAAGCTGCTTCATTTCAGCTCCCATCCTCGTAGCCCTTGATCCTTCCCGGCAGTTTGTGGTGGAGGTTGACGCGTCAGAGGTGGGGGTTGGTGGGGTACTATCCCAGTGTTCCCCCACGGACGGCAAGGTACATCCCTGCGCGTATTTTGCTCACCGCTTGTCCTCCGCCGAACGCAATTATGATATTGGTAACAGAGAGTTGTTGGCAGTCATGTTGGCCTTGGAGGAATGGCATCATTGGTTGGAGGGTCCGGGGGGTTCCTTTTGTCGTATGGACCGATCACAAGAATCTTGAATACATCAAGTCCGCCAAAAGATTGAACTCTGGGCAGGCCCGGTGGGCTCGGTGGGTATTGCTCAGGACATTCGTTTATTTGTTTTGGCCTGCTCAGTCTGTGCTGTTTCTAAATATTCCAATCGACCCCCCGCTGGGCTACTTCAGCCGCTGTTGGTTCCTTCGAGACCCTGGTCCCATGTTTCGTTAGATTTTGTCTCGGGTCTTCCCCCTTCCCAGGGGAACATGGTGGTTTTGACAGTGGTGGACCAGTTCTCGAAGGCAACTCATTTCATTCCTCTGCCTAAATTACCCTCAGCCAGAGAAACAGCAGTTGCTCTCATAGACCTTGTTTTTCGTTTACATGGCCTCCCGGTAGACATGGTCTCTGACAGGGGGCCTCAGTTTGTATCCAAATTTTGGAGAGAGTTTTGTAGATTGTTGGGGGCGATGGTTAGTCTTTCTTCTGGGTTTCATCCCCAGAGTAATGGTCAGACGGAGAGGGCCAATCAAGATTTAGAACGAATGTTTGGCTTCTCAGAACCCCTCCTCGTGGAGCCAGCAACTCTCATGGGTTGAGTACGCACATAACTCGTTACCAGTCTCATCTACGGGTCTATCTCCTTTTGAGTGTAGCTTGGGGTACCAGCCACCACTTTTTCCCAGTATGGAATCCGAAGTCGCGGTTCCCTCTGCCCACGCACTCGTCCAGAGGTGCCGACGCACCTGGAGCAAGGCCAGGTTGACCCTCCTCCAGGTGGGGGCGTGCACCAAGGTTCAGGCCGATCGCCACCGGTCGAAGCCTCCCGTTTATGTCATTGGTCAAAAAGTGTGGCTTTCAACCAAGAATATTCCTCTCCAATCCGTCAGTAATAAACTTGCTCCCAAATTCATTGGCCCATTTACTGTCACCAAGATTATTAGGCAGTCCGCCTCAAACTTCCTCCAGCGTACAGGAGAATTAATCCGGCGTTTCATGTATCCAAGATTAAGCCTGTTTTTCATTCAGCCATTAATTCTCCTGTCCCGGTTCCTCCCCCACCGCGTCTCGTAGATGGGGAACCAGCTTATTCTGTAAAACGTATTCTGGACTCAAGGCGGAGGGGACGAGGATTTCAGTACTTGGTGGACTGGGAAGGTTACGGTCCAGAGGGGAGAAGTTGGGTGCCTGCTAGGGACATACTGGACCACTCTCTTATCGAGGAATTTAATCATCAGGTAAGTCTTCCTGGGAATGCCAGGAGGCATTCCTAGGGGGAGGGGTACTGTCATGGTTCATGGGTCCGTGCAGTCCTTTTGCGTCTTGTCATGTGTGTGTACGTCATTCATTAGTAGTGGCAGCTGGCGCTCTATCAGACCTTTATAAGGGCTCTATGTTCAATGTGTGTTTGTTGGTTACTTTGTCAGTTCTCTTGTTCCAGTTCACTTCTAGCCAGTTTGCGGGTCTTCAGCCCTCGACTTGGGTACGTCGGCGCTGAGTGGAGAACTCTGCTCGGGAGGTGTCCTGATCTCGACCGAGACTCATGATTGTGATCACATCCTGTCTCCGTCTATTGTGGTTTCTAAATAAACCCTTATTTGCATTTGCATTTGGATCTTGACTCTTCTGTCCCGTAACAGTTTCATAGACATTCAGTTGTTATGCTTTAAAATTTTATGATGTATATACAGTATCTCTGTAACGGAAGAGGTCTGACGCAACAGGTTAGTATAAATCAAATAGGTTTATTGGGTCACAGAGAGTACTGGGGTAGGGTTCAGAGGATGTGATGGTGAGGGAATAGTTTGAAGGATATGATGAGCGGGGTAATCCGGGTCTTTGGCTGTACAGGAGCTGGAATGCATGCAGGAGGAGCACACACCTCAGTGATCCGGCAACTAGGAGGAACAGTATCTAACTTCTTAACAAAAAAAAAAAGGTTTATGGTGTATTTACGTTACTACACCACTGCAGTCACAAATGCAGTGGTACAATTTGGTATAATGTGTGCACCATTTTTTTTTGTATGACAATTAAAATTGTACATAAATAGGTTAAGCAAAACAAATGTGTATGTGTCTGAAAACCCTTTTATGCACATACTTAACTACAGCCACTGAAATGACAGACTACAGTACAAATATTTTGAGTGTCCCTTATTCTGTCCCTTATGTTCCTATAAAGAGCCATGATTGTCACTTATTTTCCTTTTCTGAACGCAGTTAGAACAGCATACTCTAAGAGGGAAAGATTCTTGCAGGCGAGGGAGGTAAACTTGACAGCGATGTAATCCATGGGGAAGGAAACACTACGGAAACAAAAAACGCTGAATGGAAGACGGAAAACAAACAGAGGGGAGACACATAGTTAAACAGTTTGTTGGTCGGGTCTCCTGTCACTGATGTTCGCTGATGTAAGGAACTATGGAGACATAAATATCATAAACGGTATTTAATGAGAGAATCATAGGGGTAAATCCACAACAGGAACAGGGGTAAACACACGTAATCCAACAAGTAGACCCGACAAACACAGACCAAACAGACTGGGGCTTAAAGGTCACCTGAAGTGCCTTGAAACACGCAGCATTATTCTATGTGGTGACATAATTTCAACTGAAACAAGAAGGGTGGGACATATCGAGCAGCCCCGCCCCCTTTTAAAATAGCCAATAGCGTTTAGTTTATATCTGCTCGGGCCAGAGCCGTTGAGCTCTGTAAAGCCATATTTGACAGCCACAGTCTAATAGATTACCCCCTAGATTCAATATGAAACTCTCAGTCCAATACCGAGCATATTTACACTGTCTGAATCGTTCCCTATCACCTACATTGTGCACTAAGTGCCATTAACTGTACAGGAAATACTACACTGTGAACAAGCGACCGATCTTAGCCGCAGCTTCAGCGTCTATTTATAGTGCAGGGGGCGGGTGCTTCGGATTCTAGAGAGCATTTGATTGGTCAGAAGATTTGATGAGAAGATGAAGTACGATGTGATGTCAAAAAAAATCGTTGAGCTGTTTTGGCGGAAGTGACAAACTGCAAGCTTTGAATGCTTATATCTTATAAATGTGAATTTTGTCACTGTTTTGGAGCACACTGCCTTATAGATAACCTTAAGACTAACATATTGATACTAACACCCAAAAAACTTTAATTTTGATTTCATGGGGACTTTAAATACACAGGATAACGAGGGAATTGGGTGGAACACAGGTGAAAAGAATCACTAATTAAGAGACAACGATGACAGGAACAGGAACGACCAAATAAGGGCACATGAGGGAGAAACTGGGTCATGGGGAGCACATGGGGAGCAAAACACAAAGACAGTCCAATCCTGACAGTTATATTTCATCTGCAACAACAACAAAGTGAACTTTTATAAAGATACATTTGGTCATTAACTTTTAAATGCTTTATTATGCAAACACACACAAAATAGGGCACAATGTACTGGTTAATGTCTCAGAGAAATCGCTAAAACATAATGTCCTCTACAGAGGACAAAACTCCATAGCTGGTAGTCAGGAGGTTAGAGCTTTATTAATCTCCTTGGGGCAGACTGTCGTGGTGCTTCACATATACAATCAACAATTAAACACACATACATTAAACATACTTACATAATTGACAAACCACATGCAAAGGGCTGGAGCGATCCACTCCCGCGCATGAATACCACAGTCCATCCACATGCCCTGTTCACCTCATCCCTCCTGCCTGACAGCTGCAACATTAAGACAGACAAACAGACACATTTTAACTGTGAATGTGTCTGTAATGTGTTCTGAAAAACACAGTCAAGCAATGCTCAGATCTCTAGTATATAAATCAACCTTAATACAACGAGTGCACCTTCAGAATATAGAGTGGCCGTTTTTCAGTGGATGAGCCAATAAGAAATACTTTCACCATGCCTGAATGTTCTTGGTTGGTCCTGTTTAACCAGTAATAGATCTGAGACAAAGGTTTGGTCAAATTGTGTATGATTTTAAAAGGAAATCCAAAAGTTGAGGTGAATTTTCTAATTTTTGTCAGCTTACATCTTCTAAAGAATGATATCTCTCATAGAACACGCCTCCGGGGATCCGACGTATCATTTCTGGTCTGCATCTCAATTAGTGCTAGTGTGTTTTCCAAAAGCACTCTTCAAAAATATCAAAAGCACGATTTGAGTCTTATGAATCAAGGAGTTGCTTTTCAACATATACAGACATCTTTTAGATAGTAAAATTAGTAAATATAAATGTAAATACAGGGTCCCACTTTATATTAAGTGGCCCTAATACCTGTGTACTTACATAGTAACTAGATGTGTACGTAGTATGTAACCCCAGTGTAAGTACACATTGGTACATAGTATCTACAGCTGTAATATTTCTGTAACTACACATATGTAACAACCTACTGAATGGTATGCGTAAATACAAATGTGTAACAGGACATTGGTAACAACACTTTTTGGTAATGAAAGTACAAATGTGTAACAGGTCTAACAGCACGTTTTGGTAAAGAAAGTGTTACACTTTATATTAAGTAAACAATTCCTATGGATTTACCATGTAATTACTCTGATGTTACACAGCAGTGGCCAGTAAGTTAGGCTTTACATATAAATTGTGGTTGGTGTCCAGAATGTTACACTTTATATTAAGTGGACAGTTCCTGAGGAGTTACCATGCAAGTACACTGGTATTACAGTGGTGCACCAACTCCACCAACTTGAGATCCAACTCCTCCCACTTTACATATCCCTAAACCTACCCATTTCCATCCCCTCGATCAAATTGTTTCAATTACTCTTATACATATTGTTGTTACAAAATGTAGTTATATATGTCCTGTTACAAATTTGTACTTGCACAAACCATTCGGAGGGTTGTTACATATGTGTAGTTACAGAAATATTACAGCTCTAGATACTATGCACCAATGTGTACTTACACTGTGGTTACATACTACATACACATCTAGTTACTATGTAAGTACACAGGTATTAGGGCCACTTAATATAAAGTGGGACCAAATACAGTGTTGATTTTTGGCAAAATGCATAGAAAACAATGGGGATCAAAGGGGTGGGGGTGTCAATATAACCCCATCACAAAAGCTGTAACAAAACACAACAGGAAGGTTAAAGGTTGTCTTCATTCCACCAAATTAACCAGCTCTGCTTACCTATAAGTAATGCCATATTTGTGTAGGAGTTCAGCGACAAACTCAACACTTGTTGACTGAATGTAAAGGTGAACCTCAGAGTTTGTTGTAATGTAACTGGGTGAAGCAGGCTGCCACAATACTGTCTGAAAAAGCACAGAACATGAGTTTACATGTTAGCTGAAACTCACAGGACCCCGCCTGAGGGTCAGTTCAATAAATCAAATCAATGAACAGCAAATATTAAGTAAAAGCTATTTGTAAAATCATTCTTACTTGACTTAACTCAGAATCTACAGTTGATATCACATCTTTTAGCAAATTTGATTTTCACAATCATCCTCTGACAGAATGCCAGTCAATAAATGTCAACAAATAACCTCTTACCCCACTGTGACTTGTTAAGTTCTGCACTGTGTCCACATGTTCCTGTGTAGATACAGTGATGGACAAAACCTGGTCACTGTGTGTGAAGTGAGTAACAGCTGCAGTCATTTATTGTATAATATAATATGATATATGTGATGTAATGTGATATGATATGATATAATATAAGCTAATTGCAACATGGATTTTGATTCTTGCAATTCTGAGAAAAAGTCTGATTTACATTATATAAACAAGACTTTTTTTCTCATAATTCTGAGTTTATATATATATATATATATATATATATATATATATATATATATATATATATATATATATATATAACACTATCACAAAAACTGAGTTTATATATATATATATATATATATATATATATATATATATATATATATATATATATATATATATAACACCATGTCAGAAAACAAAAAACAAAAAACAGAATCACTGAGCTGAAAACAAGGATCGCCCCCCTTGTTACAAATGCCTTGTAAACTCGATCAGTTGTAGCTAATCACCTTCTCAATGACACACAAAGCTATTTGACTTTCAACTGTGATCAGCTGTGGTCATTTTGATTAGCTCAGCATGAAAAGAGTTTTCCTTGAACATTTCAGTCCTTGGTAATGCATCTGAAGCAAACAATCAACTATGGGTGGCAAAGCACTGTCAAAAGATCAGAGATAAATTTGTGGACAGGCACAAGTCAGGAGATGGATACCAAAAAAAATTCAAAGGCTTTATCAATGCCTAGAAGCACAGTGATGTCTATTATTAAGAAGTGGAAGGTGTTTGGTAAAACACAGATCCTCCCTGGATCAGGGCGTCGCTCCAAACTGGATGAAAGAGCAGGAAAAATCCGGTCAGAGAGGCTCCCAAGAGACCTACAGCAACTCTGAAGCAGCTGCAGGAATTTATGACAAAGAGTGGTCATTGTGTGCATGTGACAACAATATCACAAATTCTCCACAAATGTGGCTTGTGTGGAAAAAAGCCACTCCTCAAGAAAGGCCACATGCATTCACGATTGAGCTTTGCCAAAATGTACCTTGAAGATTCTGAGGTCAGATGAGACTAAAATTTTATTATTTGACCTCAACCCCAAACAATATGTCTGGTGGAAATCCAATACAACTCACCATCCAAATAACAGCATTCCTACTGTAAAGCATGGAGGTGGTAATATCCTGTTATGGGGGTGTTTCTCTGCAGCAGGGACTGGAGCACTTGTCAGGATAGAAGAAAAAAATGGATGGGGCAAAATAATGTCTAATTCTTGAGGAAAATCTGCTGCCCTCTGCCAGAAAGTTGTCAATGGGAAGAAGGTTTACCTTCCAACATGACAATGACCCAAAGCACACAGCAAAACTAAGCACACAGAGGCTGAAGGAGAAAAAGGTGAATGTCCTTGCATGTCCTAGTCAAAGCTCAGACTGAAACCCCATTGAAAATCTGTGGAATGACTTGAAGACTGTAGTCCACAAACAGTCACCATCAAAATTAACTGAACTTGAGCAGTTCTGCAAAGAAGAGTGGGCAAATATTGCATGTGCAAAGTTACTAGAGACATATCCCTGTATTTAATGCAAAATGTAATAAATGCATAAGGTGGTTCAACAAAATACTGACACAAGGGGTGATCCATTTTCCAACTCAGTGATTCTGTTTTTTGTTTCCCTGACATGTTGATGTTTATCTTTCACTTGGATATTATAGTAAATACAGCTGGATAAAACATAAACTGTGTCTGTCTTCATTTCAGGCTGCAAAGCAACAAAATGTGATTATTTTAAAGTGGAATGATTCTTTTCTATACCCACTGATACCCACTGTATATATATATATATTATTGTTCTGACACAGAGTCAGAATTTTGGCAGAATTCAGAATTGTGTTTTCTTTTATTCTGCAATAGTGTTAAGAAAAATTCTCAACATATGCAAATACTTTTGATATGTAACAGTAGTAACAATTACTACATAATTATTCAGAATAAACACTTCAGCAAAGAACGTACCATTTTCTGTTTATTTCCAACTTTTGGTTGTCATAACATCTCAACTATTAACAACGTGCTATTCTACTCGTAGTATTTTAGGTAGTAATCATGAAGCTACAATGTTTGTATATCCACATTTAATAGATGGAGATACAAACATTGTATTATTATTCTGTTACCCAATAAAAAAATGTTTTTTATATGTATTAAAAAATCTACTGTGAGATCCGTTTTTTATATGTATTAAAAATCTACTGTGAGATCCCATTTTTTACAGCAGGTAATGTTTTTCACCTTTTATTGTTTAAAGTGAGGTTTCACATTGATTACAATAAGCTAATGCTGACATACAACAGAGATCTGATTTCAGTCTTGGGTGTTGCTAGAGCAACAACTTAAATATATGATTGTATAATTTTAGGAAAAATATGACTTACTGTTCCGATTTGCAGATACACTTCTCAAGAAAGATGTTAAAACATATTAAGTAAGCCAGTTTTATTGGGGGCCTCATGTTTTTGTTCTGTCTCCCAATCGTTTGTGAAATGATGCAGACAAGGTAAGAGGCCAGTATTGATCTAGAACTGTTTGTTTGCTGCTTAAACCTTTCTTTGAATTAGCTCTGAGTAGGTTATATTTGAAAAGATTCCAAATGGTTGGAACTGCTGTTTCATTTTTTTTTTAAACCACCAACTTTCAGCCAAGGGCATTTTTAAATTATTTATTTATATGAATTGAATTATTTTACAAAAGGGCTCTTAAAACAAACCAGATGATCATTTAGGCTCCTGTCCAGTAGGTGGCGAAAATGTCGTTTGCCAACGTCCATTAAAATGCCAGAAGAAGTAAAAGTCAACATCCGGCCAGTGGTGTTGTGCTGTCATGTTTGAGGAAGATGTCAGCGCACGATCACCTGTCTCTCTGTCTGTGCGATTTAATTGGGTAAACATTTTAAATTATGTGTTTATTGTGTAGATTTTAAAGCCAATGCCTTAAATGTGAAATCAATTGTAGTCTCGCTGAACCCTTGTTGCCACAGGACGAATGTTTTATAAAATTACTTGCTCAGTTTATTTTTTGTTTCGAATGACTGAAGGAATCAGTTTATTTGCATTTTTTTATATTTATGTATATTAATCTGAATGTTTGTATTATTTCAATACTTTAGACATCCCCCCAAATGAAATTGGAGCCAATATAATTTCTGTTCATGAAATTCACATGTATCACTCATTTAGCTGCTACTGATCAATAGATATTCATCAGTATAATAAAATAAAATAATTAGAGGAGACATAGAGCTGTTTAACATATGACAAGAAAAGCTACAACAATGTACATTAGAATTAGTTTTGAGATCTTGTCTATTCATATACTTACTTTTAAGGCCTATTTCTAGTTGAGTATGCATTTTGATAGGACACATTGTATGTAAACTGATATTAATCATAAAGGTGGATTATGGTGTGTGTTTTTTGCCTTCCATAGGTTACTGTGGTCACTGCTGTTACCATGCTTCTATCTGAGTCTTGTCCTGACAGCCATCCTCTTCCTCTTCATCACGGGAGTGAGAACCTGGCTGCAGATGAAGAGGAAGAGCAGGAGAGCTCAGGACGGCCGGCCCGCCGTGGCCTTCTTCCACCCGTACTGCAATGCAGGGGGAGGAGGAGAGAGAGTGCTGTGGTGTGCTTTACGTGCTCTTCAAAACAGGTCAGATATTTCGGCTCTTAAGACATTTATGGGTCAGTGACAAATAGGGAGTGAAAGCGTGCAAAATATAAATAATACATATAATAAAACAAACACTAATCCACAATTTAAATAATTGTATACTATATTAAAATTGTGTTCTGTGTATATTTCCTAAGCTTGTTGACTATTTTCAGGTTACTGATCACAGAAAATATGTTCCTGTGGCTCAGTGGTAGAGCATTGTGTTAGCAGTGCAAAGGTCGTGGGTTCAATTCCCAGGGAACACACATACTGATAAAAAAATGTATAGCCTGAACTGTAAGTTGCTTTGGATAAATGCATACATTTAATTTTAATTTAATTTAATTTAATTGAGAATATTTACATAATTATAATTATTCCATCTATATAATTAATAACAAAGACTGGCAAGTGTTAAAGAGTCCGAAGACTTACTGTAAAATCTATTGAAAAATGATCATGCCTAACTACAATATTATCAGCATGACTTGAACCTTTTACACTGACTGTTATTTGGCTACTGGTGGAAAACTATACCATGACTTTCAAAAAATATTGACGTTGACCTCCACTTATATGCAACTTAATATTATATTTCAAGTAAAATATATAATAAACATATAATAATGTATAAAATATATACATCACATATTATTTATAAAATATATAATATTTCCATGACATGGAAATTTACACCACAGTGTATTTGAAACAAAAAAGAAAGGGGAAAAAAAAAAAAATCTGGAAAGACTCCCTTTTAACACAAGTCCTTTAGGATCCTTGTTAATATTTAACTTCATGTGATTGTGACACCAAAAAGTATTAGGACAAAAACCCTAGAATGTCTATATTTACATCATGTAGGTTAAGACTGTAGTTGAATCACTAGGCATACTTAATTTAAAAGCTATATTCTTATCATTTGAATTAGCCTAGGACAGCGAAGTGAGCATGGCATGTCACTGACCCTTGTATAAATGTATTAAGTTCTGTGTTTGACTGAAGCTGTCTTGAATGCTTAACGAAAAATTCTTATCATTTCTGGATTCATTCACACTTTTAATCCCATATATTTTCACAGGTACCAAGATGTTTCCTTCGTGGTTTACACAGGTGATCAGGGCGTGACAGCAGAAGAGATTTTAGATGGAGCGTGGCGGCGCTTCAACATCAGACTCCCCCGAGCCGTTAAGTTTGTGTTCCTGAAACATCGTCTCCTGGTGGAGGCAAAACTGTACCCACACTTCACCCTTTTGGGGCAGAGCGTGGGCTCCATCTTCCTGGGGTGGGAGGCCTTGACTGAGTTTGTTCCAGACCTCTACATTGACTCAATGGGCTATGCCTTCACCCTGCCTGTATTCCGTTATCTGGGTGGTTGTCATGTGGGAAGCTATGTGCACTACCCAACCATCAGCACTGATATGCTCTCAGTGGTTCGAGAAAGAAACCCAAGGTTAGTCAAGAAAGTCACATTATTGTTATTGAATTAAATGTGACTAGGTGATTCTACTGTTTAATGTTTAATGACTTAAAACCTTCGTTTCGTAGCTGATGTACAGGTTAAGATGTAAAGGACTCCATAATGACTCCGTTGTAGTTCAAAACTGATATACTTATAATATATTTGGTCTTAATGTCCATGATGAATTAATGCAGTAATTCCTTAGCTAGTAAAATGCAATGTTTAGGTATTATTATTATTATTATTATTATTACTATTATTTTGATTTATGCCTTAGTTTTAGTTTGTACTGTTTACCATTTTTAAAGTAATGTGAAATAGATTTTTGTATTTTTTTATTGATATATTTATATTTGCATTTTGAATGCAATTTGGCAGTTAAATACATTAAATGGGTTTAGTTTTCACGGTTATTAATGTATGCAATTTCAGCTATAAAAAAAATGTTTCTAAAAAGAAACAAATTAGTTGTTTATTTTAAGAGATCTATCTCATTATCTCTTGTATATTTAGTATTGTGCTTTAATAAAGAAAAATGACTTATCCGATTACTCGATTACTCGATGGAATAATCTGCAGAATACTCGATTACTAAAATAATCCATAGCTTCAGCCCCAGTTGCTATGTATGTTGCATGAATTGTTTCATGTGAATAGCTGTATTTACATACACCACAGTTCAAAAATGTAGGGTCAGTAAACCTTTTTTTTTTGTTTTTGATGAATAAATGCATATTTTTATTCCGCAAGGATTAAATAAATTGATAAAAAGCAATAGTAAAGACATGTATAATGTTTATCAAAAGATTTGTATTTCAAATAAATGTTCTTTTGAACTTTATATTCATCAAAGACTCCAGGGAAAAAAATGATTTCCACAAAAATTGTTTTTGCGGTTTCCACTAAAAACATTGTGGAACATTTTCAACATTGATAATATGTTTTTTTTTGAGAAGCAACTCAGCATATTAGAAGAATGATGTCTGAAGGATCACGTGATCACAGAGTAATGATGCTGAAAATTCAGCTTGGCATCACAGGAATAAATTACATTTTAAAATATATTCACATAGAAGACAATACTTTTCAATTATACTTTATAATATTACTGTTTTACTGTATTATTGATCAAATAAATGCAGCCTTGTTGACGTCTTCTTACAAAAACATAAAACATTCTTACTGATCCCAAGCTTTTGAACAGTGGTGTATATATAGAAATCTGACATATATAATTACAAATACTTTCTTATATCTTTATCCTAGGTTCAATAATGCAGACTACATCTCCAGTAACCCTGTACTGAGTGCCATCAAAGTGGTTTACTACTGTGTCTTCGCGCTGCTGTACGGCCTGGCCGGCTCCTGTAGTGACGTAGTCATGGTAAATTCCACCTGGACGTTAGGTCACATTCTGGCTCTGTGGCGCGCTCCGAACCGCACCAGTGTGGTCTATCCACCATGTGACGTTCAGGCCTTCCTGGATGTCCCTATTAGGGACGAGGATGAAGAGAAAGAGAGAAAGAAGTGTCACTCTGTGGTCTCCGTGGGTCAGTTCCGGCCTGAAAAAGACCATCGGCTGCAGATCAAGGCTTTTAGAAAGCTTCTGGACAGGAAGGGGGTGGAGCCTGCTGGGCAAGAGACCGTGAAGCTGGTGTTGATTGGTGGATGTCGTAACCAGGAAGATGAAGAGAGGGTACAGATGCTGCGGGGATTGTGTCTGGATCTGGATGTGGCTGATAGGGTGGAGTTTAAACTCAATATCCCATTTGAGGAACTGAAGAAAGATTTAACAGACGCCACGATCGGGTTGCACACAATGTGGAATGAACATTTCGGTATTGGTAAGAAATGTCACGCTCTCAGCAAGTTCTATCTCACAACACTGTACAGATGTACTTTAAAAACAAATCATGAACAAAAAGATGGCGGATGGTTTATGGAACCAGTAATAAAATAAATGCTGAAATATTATACAATAAATCATTTTCTAATTAAGTTATTTTTCAAATGTAATTAAAACAGTATTATATAAAAATATTGAGTTAAATATTTAAATTAAAAGAACTGTATATATACAGTATATATATATATATAAATTAAAATATGTATTTTTTGTTTGTTTGTCAGATACTAATGAAATTGGCAAACTATTTTTCTCTGTAGTGCATATTTGCCAGTGTTATTTTAGTATCATTGATATACATTTCAGTTAGTTTTTGTTAATATTTTGAATTAGATTTTATTTGACATTTTCTGTTAACATCTTTCATTTTAGTTTTTTATTTTGTTGTGTTTTTGTCATTTTTATATATATTTCTTTAAATGTCTATATAATTTTTTTAATAAATTTGTTTATTAGTTTGAGTTTACTTGCTCAAATGAAGAAGCTTTTTTCTCATTTTGTTTTTCATTTATTCTTTTATTTTAGGTAACACAAATGTTTGTTTAGGGTTTTCGTTTCAGTTTTTGTTAACTAATAACCCTGATATTTGCATGAGCGTTACACTGAGAAGGCTCATCTTCTCCCACATCTCCACAGGTGTAGTGGAGTGCATGGCTGCAGGAACAATCATTCTGGCTCACAAATCCGGTGGTCCGAAGTTGGACATTGTAGTTCCCTATGATGGTGGTCCAACTGGCTTCCTGGCAGACGATGAAGACAGTTATGCAGACGCCATGGAACGAATCCTTTCCATGACTCCTGCAGCTCAGTTAGAGATCCGACGCCGGGCACGTCTGTCTGTCACCCGCTTCTCAGACCAGGAGTTTGAAGGCTCATTTCTTGCAGCTGTGGAGCCTCTAATGTCAACACTAAGACTGTGAGTGATAGAGGAGGGGTACATGGTGACTGAATATAGTGAATCAGCCCGATATAGTCCAGTCTAGTTCACAAGCGTGTGCTGGCCCCGTAATGCCGACTCCAAATCATTCCTTGTCTAGAGCAGAAGTGAGCACTACCTGTCTTGTGAAGATTTGCTCTTTAAGTAACATCACTAAGGTAAGGGATGCATCATGGTTCTGTTGAGATGCCACCTTTTGCTTTAATTTAATGACAAGCATGGCACTGAATGACAGATTTCTGCAAATGAACAAAGCAGTAGATATTGTTTAATTTAAAAGCAAACACATGCAGTTTTGTCTTTATATCCATTATATGTACATTATATATGATAGTGTATAATAGGCTTTTTTTTGTTTTATTGTAACAGGTTTCAGAGAGTTACACAACAAGACTAAAATGTATGAAAAAAGTGATATTTCTCTTGGAAGATTCAAACATTATACCAGTGTTTTATGTTTTTGTTTTTTTCCAAGCAATACATGAGTGGTGGTCTGGAAATATAAACAAGATGTTTGTCCTGTTTGTTGGAAAATAGTTTGTTTTCACTAGTGCAGTTTTGTCTTTATATCCATTATATGTACATTATATATGATAGTGTATAATAGGCTTTTTTTGTTTTATTGTAACAGGTTTCAGAGAGTTACACAACAAGACTAAAATGTATGAAAAAAGTGATATTTCTCTTGGAAGATTCAAACATTATACCAGTGTTTTATGTTTTAGTTTTTTTCCAAGCAATACATGAGTGGTGGTCTGGAAATATAAACAAGATGTTTGTCCTGTTTGTTGGAAAATAGTTTGTTTTCACTATTACCACATCATTTTTAGTAGCAATATTTCCATGCAATTATTACCATTTACTGTTATTATATTGAAAAGTTGTGCACAATTCTCATTTTTGTCACATACAGCTGTTCAAACCTTTAACACCATTAACCAACCTCTGGTAACAGATAAGAACTCTTTTTACTTTATAACTGCTCTATACAGAAAAACCGTCCCAGGAGCACAGATTCTGGGAAAGGGAAGCAGTGTTTGTAGATAGGAATAGTGCGAGAGAGAGAGAGAGAGGCCAAATTAAACAGTGCATAGTATCTGGGAAAAGAGGAGGGAACTGAGAGGGCTGAGAGTATTTAAAGAGCTAGTAACAGAATTCTACTTTTTGTAAAAACCTAACAAATGTACTGAATGAAACAAGTCCATTTTTCTTAAATACTACTGAAAGTTCATTGTACTTAAAAGAAAGCAAACTCTTAAAAGTTATGTGAACTCAATATCTGATTATATTTAGCAAAACTCAAACGTAATAAGATTTTATTTTCTCAGCATGCTTTGCTTCAGACTGTTAAAGGAGATTAAATGTTGAGACTGTGTTGTCTGTGTGTTTTTGCACACAGATAACACAGATTAACAGGGGAGATCTCTTAGTGTTTGAGACTTTATGCAATTTTATCAAGTTACACAAGCTGCACAAAGTATTTGAACTGATTCATAATAATTAAAGGGGTCCTATTATGCTTTTTTCACTTTTTCAACTTTAGTTAGTCTGTAATGTTGCTGTTTGTGCATTCAAAAGATCTGCAAAGTTACAAAGCTCAAAGTCCACTTCAAAAGGAGATATTTTATTTAAATCAGAAATCACTTTTTAAAAACTACAACGAACGACTCGTTTGGACTACAACGCATATTTTCTGGGATTTGTGATATCACAAATACTGACGAATGGGACGAGACCTGGTTGAGCTGCACTAGAGAAGGCACCGAGTGTTATCACTATGTCGGAGACACGCTAGCTTTCCCAAGGCAGATGAACTTAGAGTGGTTACAATCATCCGGGTTTAAATCACGCTCAGATTGATTTGATTTTGACACAATATTTACACTGAAGCTCGCAGGCGGCTATGGTAAGGGGCATGACATTTCCCGACCAGGCGCCGAGTGCTGCCAATCACAACACACACTGGCCCAGCTAACCAATCACAGCACATTTCGTATTTCAGAAGGCGGGGCTTCATTTGATACAGGAACTATTCGAGCCGTTCATGCCAGACTGGGGAGAGAGGTGTTGTAATAATTTAAAATATGTGAAAAATAATGTGTTTTTCGAACAACCTAGTATGAGAGCCTGTTCTAGTACACCCCCAAAACAAAATCAAGACTTTGTAAAAGAGCATAATAGGACCCCTTAAAGAAATATTCAAATTGACTCAAATTGAACAAGCTCACAGTACTAAAAAATATATATTGATTTTAAACTTTAAGGCAATCAGGAAAACAACTTACATCGGGGATTACAGTGTGCATGTCGAATAAATACTTTTTAATAATATATATTATTAACAATACTGTATATACAGTACTTGTCAAACATTATGATTTTAAAATGTTTTTAATGAAGTCCCTTCTGCTCACCAAGGCTGCATTTATTTGATCAAAAATGCAGTAAAAACCATAACATTATGATATATTATATTGAAAATTCAGCTTTGCATCACAGGAATAAATTACATGTTAAGATATATTAAACAGTCATTTTAAATTGTTATAGTATTTCACAATAGTACTGTTTTACTGTATTTTTGAGCACATAAATATGGACAACTGGATTAGCACAATAGAAACCAGTGAGAAAATTGGGACAACTTCTACTAACACCTGCACATCAGTGACTAAAAATGTAAAAACACTATAAAAATAATAAAATAAAAAATATTTTTTCAAGTTGTATGTCGAACAGAAAGTGCTTTTAGAGTACATTTTACAAGAAAATACTATTTCAGTCTGTTTCGCATTTAATTTTCACATTTATTTCGATGTGCTACTTTGTAATTAATAGTGAAATTTACTAGCAAATTATGAGTTAAAGTAGTTTCTACAACATTTTTTTTTCATTGAATGCTTCAACGAGGGCATTTTTCATAACATTTGTTAAATTTTGCTGTTTCATAATTCTTGTACTGTTAAATATTTGATGAATAGCCTATGATATGCCATTTAATATCAAACTCCATTGTAACAACCCAGCATAGTGTGGCAACACCTCCGTTATTAGGACATGGTGTCACAACTGTCAACATGTTCAATGAACTTTGAACATAAGTATCATTATTCCTGAACAATAACTGTAAAAGTTCAAATATGTTTTAACAGACTATACAACAATTAACCAACTCTAAGAAATACTCACAGGAGTAAGAAGTGAAAATTAGCTGTAACAATTCACGATTTATGAAACTGATCTACAACAACAGGAACTTGTCAAGTCTGAACACCACTCTGCATCTGTTAGTAATATGAGCTCTCAGAAATGACTAATTGTTAAGAAAGCAGATTTCATCTTGGCTTATGACAAAATTAGATGTCTGTTCACTGAGCTTTTTCATCAGAGTCACAGATTTTATTAATCTCATTAAAACTTAAATTTCTCACTCCCCATCATGTTCTTGTTTATAATTGCTTGCCACATAGTCCTCTAGACATTCCTCTGTTCAGCTCCCCTTTGACCTACAAGTGGGAGGGCAACTTCATATTTTGTGCACAAGTTACTTTGCAATCATTTATAATTTCACATTTTCGGATGCAGGAGAAAATCAGAAAGAAAAAGTTTAGAAAGAAATTAAACAATTTTTACGTACGCGCGCACACATTACACAGTCATTTTTTAAATCAGATTATCAGAACAACAAAAAAACAAGCATTGGGTCTGTATGACAAAGTTCCTCTTTACCTAGATGTGTACGAACAGGAGAGAGATGCCAAATTAAACAATGCCTTGGAGAATTATAAGAGCCAGAACAGTTAAAAACGAGACTGTGGTAGTAAGAGCATCCAGTCTGGCATGAAAATGAGGTGCTGTGTTTTTCTGTTTCTGCTCCTGCAGGTTTTGGGAGTTTTAGGTGAGTGTGATCTTGATATATTATTAGCAGAGTGTAAGAGTGTAAGAAATAAATATGTAACAATACTCTGGTAAGGCTAACAATGGAAACATATATGCAGCTGTCATACTTTGCTAAAATAAAAGTCAGTGGTTAAAATGACTTGGATTTGTTTTTATTATTAGAAACTCTTGATTTTAATCTTGTAAATCCTTAAATGAGTAACATGACCTTCAACATGCAACCATAGGCTTTCCTCTGTTTGATGATGCTCTGCAGATAGCACTCAATCGGATCAATGCACGCATTGCCACCAATCACCTCTACAGAGTGTCCAAGGAGTCTGTAAAGAGGGTCAGTACACTCTTACAACGGTTTCATTTCTGCATCTGTCAAAACTGGTATAGGGTGACTAGTGAGAATCAAGCAGACAAAGTATAACACAAATTAATCGTTTAAAAAAGGCAATAAAACCAAAAATATCGATAGCAGCTTTCCAGTGGTCAGTGATTTTCCTGTAATAACTGCTGATCATTTGCTTTTATTTACCTTAAAATTGTTCCTCTGGGAATGGGCACGTTTGATCTGCATCTGAGGTTTGGCATTAGGGAGACGGAGTGTCAGAAGAGCTCTGGGGTCGATCCTCAGGGCTGCATGTACCGCAAAGGTTTTTTTGTGGTAGGTTATCTCAAGATGTTCATTCACATTAATATCATATATGAAGGACATGATTAAGATCCGGGTTTGCTGATAGATTGTAACAAATGGTGTTTGTTTGACCAGTGTTGGGGGTAACGCATTACAAGTAACGCGAGTTATGTAATCAGATTACTTTTTTCAAGTAACTAGTAAAGTAACGCATTACTTTTTAATTTACAAGAAAATATCTGAGTTACTTTTTCAAAAAAGTAATGCCAGTTACTTTGTTTTCCCATTTATTGCCAGACAAGTCTCCTGTCCCCATGTTGAGAGAAATCAGAAGTACAGAGGCGTTGTGTGCGCTGTGTGAACATGATGTAGTTCTAGACTAAATGTGAATGTGCATTAATTCATCCCACTCTCAAAAAAAAAACAGATTTAGTATTCATCAAAATGAATTAAAACTCAGAATATGCAATAATTAAATATGTTAAATAACACAAATGTATCTAATCCCATTTTATTAACCAATATCTTTGCTGCTGACCTTTGATGATCCAGTTCAACCGTACTAATAAGCACAAATGACTTTAGATAAACTAACAATTCTTTTTTTCAGTTTATCCACAGATGCTGTTGTGCTCACTGTGTGAAGAGTTTTGACAAAGTGATCCAAGTATTGAGAAATTGGCCCTAGAAACTTTAAAAAAAAAACTATAATGACCTCAAACTTTTGAATGATAGTATATACCACAAAACATGTTGGACTTTTAAAAAAAGTATAAAAGGGGTCCTATTATGCTCTTTTACAAAGTCTTGATTTTGTTTTGGGGGTGTACTAGAACAGGCTCTCATACTAGGTTGTTCAAAAACACATTATTTTTCACATATTTTACATTATTACAACACCTCTCTACCCAGTCTGGCATGAACGGCTCCAATAGTTCCTGTATCAAATGAAGGCCCGCCTTCTGAAATACGAAATGTGCTGTGATTGGTTAGCTGGGCCAGTGTGTGTTGTGATTGGCAGCACTCGGCGCCTGGTCGGGAAATGTCATGCCCCTTACCATAGCCGCCTGCGAGCTTCAGTGTAAATATTGTGTCAAAATCAAATCAATTTGAGCACGATTTAAACCCAGATGATTGTAACCACTCTAAGTTTGTCTGCCTTGGGGAAACTAGCATGTCTCCGACATAGTGATAACATCTCGGTTACTTATGTAACCTTGGTTCCCTGAATAGGGGAACGAGATGCTGCGATGACGTCATCGCTTTGGGAACACCTTCGGTGTGACGAATGTCTGAAGCCCTTATACCATCACGCCAATTTATTAGCCAAATAGCGCTTAGCACCGGCCCCAATGCGCACGTAGGTGAGCTATATAGCGTGCTGCGCGCTATTTCCATCAGATTTCACTGATTTACGAAGGAAGTGCTATCAAGGTACGGAACGGCCCAGCATCGCAGCATCTCGTTCCCCTATTCAGGGAACCAAGGTTACATACGTAACTGAGATGTTCCCTCTCATAGGCTCACTTCGATGCTACGATGACGTCATCGCTTTGGGAACGCTATACCATAACGCCTGTCGTACCTTAGATAGCTAGTAGACCAAGGAAAGCGTCTGCTCAATCGGATAAGACCCGGGAGCCATCCTCACGTCCAGACTGTAAAACTTGATGAAGGTGCTAGGAGAGGACCATCCTGCCGCAGCACAAACATCTTCCGTCGAGGACCCCTTGAAGAAGGCCTGAGGAGAAGCCACTGCTCTTGTGGAATGAGCACGTACCCCTAGAGGCGGGGTCAAGCCACGCGCCTCATAGGCCAAAGAAATAGCTTCCACTTTCCAGTGTGACATCCGCTGTTTAGTGACAGCAGAACCTCTGCTCTTACTACCAAAACACACAAACAACTGGTCAGATCCACGCCACTGAACTGTGTGGTCGACATAGATCCTAAGTGCCCTAACTGGACAGAGATTCAGGCTAACTGACCCCCTCCTCAGCTGGGGAAAAAGCCTCCAAGACCACTTGCTGAAAGCGAAATGGATTCAAAGCGACCTTCGGAACATAATCAGGCCTAGGTCGCAAAAAGACTTTAACCAGTCCTGGGGCAAAGTCCATACATGAAGGACTGATGGAGAGAGCCTGCAGATCCCCTACTCTCTTAAGGGAGGATAAAGCCATCAAAAGAACCGTCTTGAGGGTCAAGAGCTTCTCTGACACAGACTCCATCAGTTCAAAGGGATGGCCTGTCAGGCCCTCCAACACAATCGATAAGTCCCAAGAAGGAACTCGGGCTGGGCGGAACCTCGAACCGTCTCGAACCCTGCATAAAACTTGAGACCAGGGGGTGACGACCAACCGAAACACCTCCTACGAGTGCATGTCCCACCGATATGGCCGCCACGTACACTTTAAGAGTGGCGGGAGTAACCCCTTCAGAGAAACGACTCTGAAGAAACTCCAGTACTGAACCGATAGGGCAGTGGACTGGATCCAAAATGCGCTGACTACACCAAGAGGCAAAACGTCTCCACTTGAAAGCATATAAGCGTCTCGTGGAGGGAGCCCTAGAATTCATAATAGTGTCGGTAATCTCAGCCGAGAGACCAGAACACATTAGCGTACTCCGCTCAGTGGCCACGCCCATAACCTCCATAATACCGGTCGAGGATGCCAGATCATGCCTCAGGCTTGCGTCAACAGATCGTGTCTGAGGGGAACCTCCCATGGAGGGCCGGCTAGCAGACTGACCAGGTCCGAGAACCACGACTGAGTGGGCCACCACTCTACGGTTCTACGGTTGGAACGTACACCTGATTCTCCCGTATAGGATCCCAAAGCACCTGAGTGGTGGAAAAAGCTATAATGGGAAGATGTTTTCTGATTGTCCTGTCGGGCCTACCCACCACCCCAAAAGTGGGGGCTTTGGAGGCCGTCATAAACGGGCCATGCTCGCATGACCCTTGGGCTTTCTTTCGAACTCTGAAGGCTGGAACGCGCAGAGTATCCGAGGGGGTGCTCGTCGTAAGGACTCGACCTAAAACTGCCTGAGGCGCAATATGCGGCAGGACCGTCAAGATCAGAGTCAGGAGGCCACAGCGAGAGAGGCGAATACGCTTGTGCAGTTCGTCCACACTCTCTAAAGGAGGGCCTGGCCTCCGAAGACGAGCAGAGGAATCAGGAACTGCTATTAGGAGCCTGAGAACGAGAGGTCTTGGCCGTCGAACTCAGGTCTAACCGCTTTCGTTGTCGTGTGTGAGCAGGTGAGCGAGACCTAGGACCCCAATCCTTACGAGGGGGTACCTTAGGTGATGGCTCATGCCGCTGGGCCTTGCGACGCTGTAAAGAGGACGAGCGTGAACGAGCCGCAGGTGGCTGACGCTCTACTTCCCTAGCCCTGCGCAGGATGAGCTGTCGAAACGCGGCGGACTGCTGTTTCGCTGCTCGAAACTTCTCCACGACTGTAGTGACCGAATCTCCGAACAGGCCGTCACTCGAAATGGGGGCGTTCAAGAGAAAGGTCCTGTCCTTCTCCTTAATGTCAGTGAGAGTGAGCCAAAGTTGGCGCTCAGCTGACACTAAACCTGCCATGGACCTGCCCACTGCTCGAGGATGCCAGATCATGCCTCAGGCTTGCGTCAACAGATCGTGTCTGAGGGGAACCTCCCATGGAGGGCCGGCTAGCAGACTGACCAGGTCCGAGAACCACGACTGAGTGGGCCACCACTCTACGGTTCTACGGTTGGAACGTACACCTGATTCTCCCGTATAGGATCCCAAAGCACCTGAGTGGTGGAAAAAGCTATAATGGGAAGATGTTTTCTGATTGTCCTGTCGGGCCTACCCACCACCCCAAAAGTGGGGGCTTTGGAGGCCGTCATAAACGGGCCATGCTCGCATGACCCTTGGGCTTTCTTTCGAACTCTGAAGGCTGGAACGCGCAGAGTATCCGAGGGGGTGCTCGTCGTAAGGACTCGACCTAAAACTGCCCGAGGTGCAATATGCGGCAGGACCGTCAAGATCAGAGTCAGGAGGCCACAGCGAGAGAGGCGAATACGCTTGTGCAGTTCGTCCACACTCTCTAAAGGAGGGCCTGGCCTCCGAAGACGAGCAGAGGAATCAGGAACTGCTATTAGGAGCCTGAGAACGAGAGGTCTTGGCCGTCGAACTCAGGTCTAACCGCTTTCGTTGTCGTGTGTGAGCAGGTGAGCGAGACCTAGGACCCCAATCCTTACGAGGGGGTACCTTAGGTGATGGCTCATGCCGCTGGGCCTTGCGACGCTGTAAAGAGGACGAGCGTGAACGAGCCGCAGGTGGCTGACGCTCTACTTCCCTAGCCCTGCGCAGGATGAGCTGTCGAAACGCGGCGGACTGCTGTTTCGCTGCTCGAAACTTCTCCACGACTGTAGTGACCGAATCTCCGAACAGGCCGTCACTCGAAATGGGGGCGTTCAAGAGAAAGGTCCTGTCCTTCTCCTTAATGTCAGTGAGAGTGAGCCAAAGTTGGCGCTCAGCTGACACTAAACCTGCCATGGACCTGCCCACTGCCCGAGCCGTGTGCTTGGTAGCCCTAAGCGCCAAGTCAGTAGCTCGTCTGAGCTCTTTAACGGCCTCCGGGGTCAGGCCTTCTCCCTCGTCCAGCTCCTTGAGCACATCTGCCTGATAAGCCTGGAGTACACCCATAGAATGTAGTGTGGCCGCGGCCTGCCCAGCGGCCATGTAAGATTTTCCGATCAAAGCGGAAGTAACCCTACACGGCTTGGACGGCAGCAGAGGGCGTGACTTTCAAGACGGAGCGGAATTTGGAGTGAGATGTGCCGCGAGAGTCTCTTCTACGTCCGGCATAGCCGTGATCCGCCATTTTAGAAACCGTGGCAAAATCAGCGGCAGCGGGATTAGTGATGCGCACCGAAAAAGGTTGTTTCCAAGACCTCGAAACCTTGTGGTGGAGGTCTTGGAAAAAGGGGAGAGGTCTACGGGGTTGAGACGGAGTGCGGCTGGACAAAAATCGATCGTCCAGTTTTGACTGGGTCTGATTTTGCATCAGCTCGCTATCCCACTCTAACCCCAACTTATCCACAGCGCGCGTTACAACGTCTAATAGTTTGCTGTAAGACGGGGAGGTGCATTTCTCCTGTCCACTCAGAGGGAGAGAACTGCACACTTCACCCAATAAATCCTCAGAATCAGAGGCCGCTGTGGACAGCACGTCTCTGTCATACTGCATACAACCGAAAGACATCGCATCGCGAGCTTCCGGGGTAGGCCGCAAATTGTCATTGACGAAGACCACCGGATCCCCATAGCGCTCTTCGAGCACTTGCACATGGCCTGGAGAGAGCGAGAGAAAAGGAGAGAACTCCGTTGTCTCACCCTCTAAGCGCCTCGGCTCGCATGCGTCACCCCAAGCGACCGTCTCATGCGGCGCCTCGGCACCCGCAGAAACGGGATAGCGGGGGTTAGACGCGAGGCCTACTTTATTCGAGAAGGCCGCGAACCTCGAGCGCAGTGCTTTTAGCCATAGGCTATCACAGTGTTGACAATCAGAAAGGCCGCTAAGCGCCGCTTGGGCGTGTTGTAGGCCCAAACATTGCACGCACCTGTCATGAGTGTCTCCTCCTGCGATGAACCTTTCACACGGCTCGATGCATCTCCTGTAGCTCATCGTGTCCGCTGAAGAGGAGTAAACTGCTCTTTAGAAGGAATTAGCTAAGAACACGATAAAAGAACGCTTTCCTACAGGCGACAGATGATTCGCTTCCTGAAGGAAATGAAATCTGATGGAAATAGTTCGCAGCACGCTATATAGCTCACCTACATGCGCATTGGGGGCGGTGCTAAGCGCTATTTGGCCAATAAATTGGCGTGATGGTATAAGGGCTTCAGACATTCGTCACACCGAAGGTGTTCCCAAAGCGATGACGTCATCGCAGCATGGAAGTGAGCCTATGAGAGGGAACACTCGTTGCCTTCTCTAGTGCAGCTCAACCAGGTCTCGTCCCATTCGTCGGTATTTGTGATATTACAAATCCCAGAAAATATGCGTTGTAGTCCAAACGAGTTGTAGTCCAAACATTGTAGTTTTTGAAAAGTGATTTCTGTTAAATAAAATATCTCCTTTTGAAGTGGACTTTGAGCTTTGTAACTTTGCAGATCTTTTTTATGCTCAAACAGCAACATTACAGACTAACTAAAGTTGAAAAAGTGCAAAAAGCATAATAGGACCCCTTTAATGTTATGTGACTGTTGAATTTGCTGCAACATTTTTTAAATGTGTATATTAACAATGCTTTGTAGAAACTTGCATAATGAAAAATAATAATAAGTAACATTGATTAGTAATATTAAGAGTATTAAGTTATTTTTTAGTGAATTTATTTGATTCTTGTCCATACCATTGGGAATTTAGTCGGAGGCAGGTTGCTATATCAGAGCCATAGTGAACCAGGATATCACTCGCATCATCTCTCTCTCAGATGCACAAAGGCCGACAGCTCGAGCTCTGAGTCCAATGAGGAGGTGAGTGTCAACATAAAGCTAAGAGACTGTATTTTACCATGGGCATACAAACATTTGCATGAATAGATAGATACAGGCCAAAATGTAAGCGTCTAGTAAACAAGCAAGAAGGGCTAGAATGAAGTGCAAGTTTGCATCAGTAAATGTAATTTGATTAAAAACTATTCATTGACTATTGTGCAGAAGTATGAGAACGGTGTCAAGGATAGTTAAACTGAAAATATTATTTTAATTTTAAGTAAATTAATTTTAATTTATAAATGCATGACTAAACAATGAATTAATTGCTGACAACTTCTTTCTGCCAACAGGGGGGGTTAGGATTATACTATGATTTAAATCATTTTGGGACTGGAGGTAAATACATTTGTCATATTTCATACTTTCATATTTGGTGTATAAATATTGCAATCACAATGTTAATAATGCTTTGTAGACCGCACACATTCAACTTCAGCACCAAGCATTAATGTGGTTCCACCAATACATGCAGGTCATCATGACAACACTGAAACCAACCATGTTCGTGGAGACCACTTCAACAATCACCTGCCATATCACTGACCTGCTGGATTAAATCACATGAAGATTCTTCATACAAACATTAAGGTGCTACAAACATAAAGCTAAATGAAAAGACTACTGTACTAAGGATTTTGCCAATGGCTACCAATAACTACATCCTCCACTGAAACATGAAACAGGATTATTAACAATCTTTCTACAAATAAAAACCTGCTGGCATTAACCTCCACGAGAAACCCAATAAAAACAGAAACATGTATAATTACATTTTAAATTACACATTTTGCAGAGAGATATGCAGAGCATGATGTTCATAGACCTTCGATGGATCATGACCTGATACTTTAATAATTTAATATCAACTTCAGTTAGTCACTTCTCAACAGCCTGAAAAGTTTCATGATATTGTAAATACATTCAATAAACAAATTCTTCAAAATCAAATGTGGACATGAGATAATATGCATACTTTGTACTAATGGAAAGTAGCTCTTATAGAGCCATTATAGGTGCTCACTGTAAGATTCTAAAGTTGTATGTCATGTCTAAATGGGAAAAATATGCCAGAATCCTTTAACAAGTAAAACCTACAGGGAAATGTAACTTCCTAATGGCCTCTTTTTGTAAGATGATAATATTTTTATCTGTTATTTGATACGCATGGTCTAGAATCTTAAGGCGTGGCTGTATTCACGAGCCAATGATACAAGTTGTAATACAGGATATACGATAAATCTATGTGAATAATGATTGTGTCATTCAGTCACATGACTTAAAAGCCTATCTCTCCATAGGTGAACAATTTGTAAAAGTAAGCATGAATGTTCACCAGAGGAAGTAAGGACCAACAAGGAACAGCAAGGCAGTCATTTGTTTTACCTAAACAAAGATACTGCAGCAAATGAGAATATCTACAATTTAAACAGGTCTAATAAAATAAAAAAAAACTTCCACAGTCTCACAGAACTAGACATTGAGTCAACTCCCTGAACAAGTCCTTCATGTTACAGTTTTGACAGTTACAACTAAAACGCATTTAAAGTGGCTCAAAGAACAATAGTGATCAAGATACATTCTAGATGCCTCCATTCAGCACTGGATCTGCCACATAAATGGTTAAAGTTGTGCCAAACTAATATACCAGCCAAACACACTGTCTAAATCAATTTACCCATCTAAAACTCCTCAAACAATAATAACCATCCAACCATTTAAAAAAGTCTGAAATAACAAAATCTCTTCAGATTATTAAATAATCGATAATATATAAACAATATAAAATCAAAATTAAAAATCCCACTCAACCCCAAAGTTCAGCAGGTGGGGACTGAGGAGTTTTGTGACTTTGTGACTCAGTTTGATTGGTCATTGCAGGAGATGCAACAGGAAACTGGCTAGCAAGCTGCTTAACCAGAGATGGCACTGATGAGGTTTGGCTGGAGAAGGGTAGTGTCTTGGAGATGCTGTGTTGCTTGGGTAGTGTAGGTGGGGGTTGGTTCTTCAATGGTGCTGGAAGTGGAGGAGGAGGAGGTGGGGGTGGGGGAGGTGGTGGTGGTGGTGCTGGAGTTTGAGGTGATGAAGCTACTGGGGATACTGGAAGAATGCCATACAAAGGTTTTGGTGCTGTCTGGGGTGGAAATCCACCAGTGAAAGTTTTGGGCAAAACTGCAGGATGAATTGGCAGCTGCATGGGAGCTGATGGAGGTGGTGGTGGATTTGGAGCTGTATGCTGTTGAGGAGGGAGTGTAGGTGCTGATGGTAGTGGTGGTGGAGGGGGAGGAGGGGGAGGTGAATGGATCTGATTGGCTGGTGGTATTACATCCTGGGGTACATTGCGAAATTTGTGGGCAAGGACCTGCTTGTGTCCATTGGATATGAAACGTGCCTGCACTGTAAAGGTTGGTGCAGGAGGGGTAAGGCCATTAGCCTGAAGAGGGGGTGGAGGAGGTGGGAAAGGTTGTGATTGGATTGGCACTATGGGTGGAGGAGGTGGCAGGGGTTGTGACTGGATTGGCACTATGGGTGGAGGAGGTGGTAAATGCTGTGACTGCATGGGCATTATGGGAGGAGGAGGTGGTAAAGGCTGTGACTGCACAGGCATTATGGAAGGAGGAGGTGGTAAAGGCTGTGACTGCAAGGGCATTATGGGAGGAGGAGGTGGTAAAGGCTTTGACTGCATTAGCATTATGGGAGGTGGAGGTGGTAGAGGCTGTGACTGCATGGGCATTATGGGAGGTGGAGGTGGTAGAGGCTGTGACTGCATGGGCATTATGGGAGGTGGAGGTGGTGGAGGTGAGGGGGAAGGAGGAGGGGAGGACTGAAGAACTGTTGCTGGGGCTGGAGGACCAAGTTTCAAAACAGCCATGGCTGATCCAGGTGGAGGCATTGGGGCAGGTGGAGGTGGAGGAGGAGGGGGTGGGATGTTAGCCCCTGGTGGAATATTGTTTGATTGTGGTTTGGAGGCCAGTGGGACAGGTGGCACTTGCTGCTGGACTTGAGGCTGAGGCTTGTGGTGAATTGTGGCCTGAGTGGCATTCTGCAGCCGAGTGATAGTGCTGTATTTGGCGAACATTGTAGGTGTGGCATGGTGGGGGATATTGGAAATAGGAGGAGGAAGGGGTGGAGGAGGTGGTGGTGGGACTGGAGTTGCATGGGGTGGTACTTGTGCCTGAATCGGTGCCTGTGTCAGTGCCTGGGTGACACTTCCATGTGACTGTGGAATTGAATATGGATGTGGCTGTTGCTGTGGTTGTGAATGCTGCTGTTGAGGCACATGATGAGAAGAATGGCTGCTATGGCTTGAATGGGTAGAACGGATTGATTCTGGCCTTGCCTGAACCAATATAAAAACAAGAAAAAATAATAATACGTTATTTCTTAATTTAATATCCTTTCCGCTTTTAGTGTGGTTCATCTTACTCTGTGGTGTTTTATCAAGAGATTAACTGAAGAAAGTGCTCAAGTAAAGAGATGTATCTCTCCAGAGAAAGAGGACAGCTCACCCTTGTGCTCTCCTCTATTTGTGTCCCTCTCTTCCAGGCCTCAGAGAAGATTGAACTGACTACACTCTGGGAGCGGGCATGGGAGGATGAAGTACCATCTGACATACCACTGTCTGCCTGGCTAGAGTGGTTTGACTGTGACTCTTTAAGCACAAACAAATATGCACAAACATCAGATAGCAACCTACAGTAACAAGTAGCATTTACAGTAATAAGTCAGTAAAATCACTATTATGCCATTAAAGGAAAATGCTCCATAAGTTACAATGATATTTAAAAAAAAAAAAAAAAAGATTTCATAAAAGAGTTTACAAAGGTCAGTGATCAGGTTCAAGTTACTCACCAGGTATACTGACTGAGCTTGTTCCCGACTTGATGCTGGTGCTGGAGAGAGAAGACCAGTCATAGGCAGCCTCTGTGCGCTTCATGGCTTCCTGATAGTTCACATACAATTGCTTCCCATACTGTACATAAAACACATTCAATGATGAAGTTATATAAACTCAACATATACGCGGGCATGGGAGGATGAAGTACCATCTGACATACCACTGTCTGCCTGGCTAGAGTGGTTTGACTGTGACTCTTTAAACACAAACAAATATGCACAAACATCAGATAGCAACCTACAGTAACAAGTAGCATTTACAGTAATAAGTCAGTAAAATCACTATTATGCCATTAAAGGAAAATGCTCCATAAGTTACAATGATATTTGAAAAAAAAAAAATATATATTTCATAAAAGAGTTTACAAAGGTCAGTGATCAGGTTCAAGTTACTCACCAGGTATACTGACTGAGCTTGTTCCCGACTTGATGCTGGTGCTGGAGAGAGAAGACCAGTCATAGGCAGCCTCTGTGCGCTTCATGGCTTCCTGATAGTTCACATACAATTGCTTCCCATACTGTACATAAAACACATTCAATGATGAAGTTATATAAACTCAACATATACACATATATGGTTGAATATTAAACAATTTCCAACATGAACTCTGGTTATAAATTCCTTTTCAAATACAGAAGAGTTACAGTTATATAAATGTGGCATATTAGATAGTTTCAGAGGAACATGTTTTGAGGCCACAGGTTTCATTAATTGAACAGAAAACATAACAGACAAGCTATGGGATTACCTTAGCAATACGAATGCCATTGACCCATTGGTGTAGAGTTCTGACATCATCACAGCACAAGTATTTGATATACTGTGACTTCTTCTGGATCTGAGGGTGCTGTGGGCACAATCAACAATATTACCAAGACACTGAAGACATCAATGGTTCAAGAGATTTTCTTTAGATTGCTAATACATATGAACCATTAGAGGGCAGTAACAATGATTTAGACCAGTGGTTTTTAAACTTGTCCTGGAGCATCCCCAGCACGGCACATTTTGTATGTCTCCTTTATCAGACACACCCAATTCAGGTCTTGCAGTTTCTACTAATGAGCTAATGAGTTAAATCAGGTGTGTTACATGAGGGAGACATACAAATGTACAGGGCTGGGAGTCCTCTAGGACAGGTTTGAAAACCCCTGGTTTAGACAATATGCATAATGCAAAGCCATCTGCCACACAATCACATGTGAGTTGTCCATACAGTTAGCCAGCTGTTGGCCTACCCATTTTTTAATTTAGTTAAAAAAATTATATTCACAAATGTAGTCTATTTACATTTGTGAAAATAGATAGGAATCAGAGCATTTAAAGGGTTAGTTCACCCAAAAATTTAAATTAGCCTGTGTTTTACTCACCCTCAAGCCATCCTAGGTGTATATGACTTTCTTCTTTCAGACGAATCCAATCGGAGTTGTATTAAAAATGGTCCTGGAACTAGTGGACGGGTGTTTCTCTTTTAAAGGGGTCATATGATGCTTTTTTAAAGATAATTATTTTGTGTATTTGGTGTATCAGAATATGTTGACATGCTTTAATGTTCAAAAAACACATTCTTTTTCAAATACTGTACATTATTGTCGGTCCTCTATGCCCCTCCTCTCTCAAACGCTTCGTTTTCTACAAAGTCCCTCCTTCCGACAAGCGCAGTCTGCTCTGATTGGCCAGCTGACCCAGTGCATTGTGATTGGCCGAACACTGCAAGCAATGCCCTGTAACACTGTAACGCCCCTTACCATAATCGCAAGCTTCATCTTTCAAAATACTCTATAACAGTCCAAAACACGTTAAATAAAGCGCGCGCTTCCGTAATAAAACGTGCCTCACACGGCTCCGGGGGGTGAATGCAGGCCTCCTGTAGTGAATATATGCGTTTTTATCAGAAAAATACCCATATTTCAACCGCAATAAACACTTTTCTATCACTTCCGCTATCTGTCATATGCGGAAGCATTCCAGCAGATGACGTAGGTGTTGCTTGATTAGTGACGAACGCAGAGAGAGAACAAAACAAAATGCCGGTCATGAATTAGAAGCACAAAACGAGGATCTGTAAAGAAAAATGTCTGAGGATTTCAATATAAGCCAAGAGGAGACTGGTTTTCCTTTGCTAAAGTAAGGAAACTTTGCTACCGTAAACTCGTGAGACTAGCCAATCTCAGAGGCGCACACGCACGATGCATACGTCCTACGTCATCAGCCGCAATGCTTCTGCATACGGCAGTCAGCAGAAGTGAGAGAAAAGTGTTTATTACGTTTGAAATATGTATATTTTTCTGACAAAAATGCTGGATTCGCTACAGGAGGCCTTCATTCACCCCCCGGAGCCGTGTGAGGCACGTTTTATTACGGTTGCTTGCGCTTTATTTAACGTGTTTTGGGCTGTTAAAGAGAAACATCCGCCCACTACAATGATGGAGCTTAGAAGTGCCAGGACCATTTTTAATATAACTCAGATTGGATTTGTCTGAAAGAAGAAAGTCATACACACCTAGGATGCTTAGAGAGTGAGTAAAACACAGGCTAATTTTAATTTTTGGGTGAACTAACCCTTTAAACCTTCCTTTGAGATTCCAGAAATCCAATATTTTAACATTTTATTTGATTTTACTCTTGGATACTATAATGGATACTATAAATAAATGTGTAAAATGTTTGAGTAGACAGATTTGCTTCTTTAGCTGCTGAGGTTCACGAGATGTTGTTGATATACACTCTGTGTTGGGGAGTAATGTAATACATGTAACAGTGTTATGTAATCAGGATACAAAAACTGTAATTCGTTACAGTTACGTCATAAAACAAAGTAATCAGATTACAGTTACATTTTGTAAAAAATGGGAATACTATCAGGATTACAATGGTTTCATTAAAGTAAAGAATTACTGATGATGGGTGGTGATGCGTCTCTACTAATAGTGAAATCTGCTTAAATAATAGTGCTGTTATAAGTGATTCGCGCTTTCTTCCTGTGGGAGACTGCAGCAAGCTCTCTCAGCACATCTGGACTTTGCTGATTTCGCTAATCTGTTCGAAAGTTGGACCGTCATTGTGACATCCTTAAAAATTAGAATAGGGTCCATGTCAGGGACTATTCTAATAGGCCTATTGCATATTAAATTATAGTGGTAGGTGACGTCAAGTCAACTTTAGGCTTTATGAATCAAGGCGAGCCTTTGGAAGGTTTAATTACCTTAGCCCAACAGGCTAACGTGTTGTGGCAATGTCTGATGTCGGAAGTGTGCAGAGGATTTCTTTTTCCCCAATTCAACGGGGTGAATGTGTCAGTGGTCGAGGGACAATCAGCTTGTGTCTTGACGGCTGAAATCGAAACACTTTTAAACAAATGGGCAATCAGAGTGGTGCCTGAGCCGTCAGGGATTTTATTCCCGTAATTTTGTAATTCCAAAGAAACCGGACACAGCCCTTCATCCAATTTTGGACCTTCATGTGTTGAACAAGCACCTACGAAAGTATTCAATCAGAATGTTGACACACAAAGTACTTTGTCGATTGATTCGTCTGAATGATTGGTTTGTGAAAATCAATCTGTCAGATGCATATTTTCCACATAGACATTTACCCCTCTCACAGAAAATTCCTCAGATTTGCATACCAAGGCACAGCTTATGAGTTTCAAACTATTTCGTTCAGGCTATCTTTAGCCCCAAGGGTTTTTACAAAATGTGTGGAAGCAGGCCTGTTCCCATTGAAGAACAAGGGAATAAGAATATTGTCTTACATAGACGATTATCTGATATGCTTGTCACCAAGAGAGCAAGCAGTGAAAGACACAGACGTATAAAATCATCTCAGCAACTTGGGGTTCAGGATCAACATGATAAGTCCTCTGCATTGCAGGTGATCCCACCCACCCGACACACAGCTTCTTCAGTCTGCTGCCATCAGGGAGGAGACTGCGGAGTCTCCAGGCCAGGACCAGCAGACTGAAGGACAGCTTCATCCATCAGGCTGTCAGAAAGCTGAACTCCCTCCCGACCTTGCCCCCCCTCCCCTCTTTTGCCCCACACACCACTGAACTCTGACCCTCTGATGGACTCTCCCACTCCCCCCTCCCAAATACACACACACACTGTCACTTTAATCAGTCTGAAATAAGCTCTTTTGCACTACAAATAATTTTTTTGCACTACATCACTATATCTGCACTGTTGTTTACTTTACTGGTTTGCACTCTATGCTCCATATGCCTTGTGCTTTATATATATATTTTTACATTTTACCTTATTTGTATATTTGTATAGTTGTATTTTGTATTTAATCTGTATTTATGTTATCTGTATGCACCAAAGGGTCTGAGAGTAACGCAATTTAAATTCTCTGTGTGTATGTGCTGTACATGTGGAAGAATTGACAATAAAGCAGACTTGACTTGACTTGATAAAGAGCCGTTTGGAGCCCTCTCAACAAACAATATCTGGGGTTCAGCGTAGACTCCCTCTCTTATCAAGTCATACTAACAGAAGGGATAATTGCGTCTTTCACACAATGTCTCACCAGCCAGTTTAATTTCCCCCACTCTAGCCAGAGTGAGGGAACAGGGTCTGCCATAAATACTGATAGTTCCACACTAGCCATCCAAACATTGGGTGGCCAAGATGGTTTAACCGCTGTCAGGCCAGCCATGGCCCCTCCCATCCATCTCCTGTCCAAGGATAGCTCTCTGGGCTTGGCCCGTGAGAGGTGGAATTTGAATGCAGCAGGTCTGCCTCCACCAGTCATACATACTATACAGAGTGCAAAAGCCTTCTCTACTCGCTCACTTTATAGCAATAAATGGCGAGTCTTTGAAGAATGGTGTGAGCAGTAGGGCTGTCAATTTTTTTTTTAAATTTTGAATATTCGTCGAATAAAAAAACCCCCACATTCGAATAAAAAATCGTTGCATTCGAATTTTAGGTCTGCGTCAGCCATCAGGCAGCCTTATCAGTGGCGCATGAAATGCGACGAGAATGTAAGTGTCATTGCATTTTAATGCTTTTGTTAGCCTATCCAGTTGAACCCAGTAGATGCAGCGCTGCTACGTTGTTCATTCAATATATTGCGGAACCGCTGTCAGGCCAGCCATGGCCCCTCCCATCCATCTCCTGTCCAAGGATAGCTCTCTGGGCTTGGCCCGTGAGAGGTGGAATTTGAATGCAGCAGGTCTGCCTCCACCAGTCATACATACTATACAGAGTGCAAAAGCCTTCTCTACTCGCTCACTTTATAGCAATAAATGGCGAGTCTTTGAAGAATGGTGTGAGCAGTAGGGCTGTCCAATTTTTTTTTAAATTTTGAATATTCGTCGAATAAAAAAAAAACCACATTCGAATAAAAAATCGTTGCATTCGAATTTTAGGTCTGCGTCAGCCATCAGGCAGCCTTATCAGTGGCGCATGAAATGCGACGAGAATGTAAGTGTCATTGCATTTTAATGCTTTTGTTAGCCTATCCAGTTGAACCCAGTAGATGCAGCGCTGCTACGTTGTTCATTCAATATATTGCGGAAAACGAGAGCATCAGTGTGGCGAAGATGTTGTTTATGGCGAAACTGAAACCAAGCCGTTCACACACAACGCATATTTATCACATTTTCTAGCGGGGCATCTATCAGCGTTGCACTCGCGTCTCGCACAAGAGAGCGGTAGGTTTAGAAAGCCATGTAAAATTAATGTAAGTTCAAGTTTTAAAAAACATGTCTCAAGACTTTATGGCGGTTTTCCCCCATCCCACTGTATCTCATGTTTTTAAATTAAGAGAGTAGCCTATTCTTTGTGATTGGTTTTCGGGGCCTTTGTATTAAACTATACATACATGCACGGTGCTGTTTTTTTTCAAATTGTTTAAGCAACTTTATTAATTATATATGGTTTATAAATATTATTTTAAACATTATGCACTTTTTTTCAAAGATAGTCGTGTTATTTTATTACGCTTTGAAGAAACGTGCATAATATTTTGTTCGATGCACCCTCTTGTGGCCTCAGGAGAGAAGCCAAAAGCTTTTTTCCCCCTAACTGAAATTATGCCTTTTAAATTCTAACATAATTCGAATTTTGATCATATTTAAGTGCAAAATTCGAATTTAGTTGTTCAGTCATTTTGACAGCCCTAGTGAGCAGAGTCATATTGCCCCTTTTCAGTGCTCAGTGAGGGACATTTTATGCTTTCTCCAAAATCTTCTAGATAAGGGGAAGGCTTTCTCCACCATAAAGGTGTATTTAGCAGTTATTTCAGCTTGTCATGTAGATTTTGGCGAAAAATCAGCAGGCTAGCATCATCTAATAAGTTGTTTTATGAAAGGTGCATGCCATAAACAGCCGGTGTCCAGACAGATGGTTCCTTTTTGGGATTTATCCATCATCCCAATAGCCCTCTCTCAGCACCCTTTTGAGTCATTAGAAGCAATTGGGCTTAAGTATCTCTCGCTTAAAGGGGTCATATGATGCGATTTCAATTTTTCCTTTCTGTTTGGAGTTTTACAAGCTCTTGGTGCATAAAGAAGATCTGTAAAGTTGCAAAGACTAAAGTCTCAAATCCAAAGAGATATTCTTTATAAAAGTTACGAGTCAACCACGCTTACCTAAAACGGCTCGTTCTAACACGCCCCCACGTCTACTTCATGATGTGGGAAGATTTGCATAACGCCACCCAAATGTTCACGCAAAGAAAGAAGGCGTAACTTTTATTCTCGCTGTAGTATTGTTGTTGCCGCCATCGCCATGTCGTGAAGACGCTGTGTTTCGTTGTGAAAGCGAAACTACTTTGGTTGGCCTTTCAAAAGAGGACGATATCCGCTTCATCATGCCTGGAGCTGATCCGTGCTGGTCGCTGAGGAAATACACCAACTTCGCACTGTCGATCGCCGGATCGGCTTTCACCAGGGGTTGTCACATGCGGTTGCCGCAAGCCCGCTGGACGCTCCTTCGTCGAATCCACCGGCTGCGCCGTTCTCAAGCCCGCCCGCCTTTGCTCACTCAAGCCGGCCTCCGCATACTCTAGGCCGCGGCTCACTCTAGGCCTCCGCTCACTCAAGGCCACGGTGTGTGACGCTTTTTCCGTTGTGAAAGCGAAACTACTTTGTTTGGCCTTCCAAAAGAGGACACGACTAGAAATCAGTGGTTAACTTGTAATTACAACACTGTTGCAGATGACCCCTTTAAGATGGTGCTGCTCATAGCTTTAGTAACAACCAAGCGTGTGAGTGATTTACATGCTTTGTCTGTTAGCCCGTCTTATTTGCAGTTCACTCCAGGGCTCACTAAGGTTTCCTTTTGCCCTAACCCTGCTTTTGTGCCTAAGGTAGTTGACTCAGCGTATAGGTGCCCATCTACTGAACTGGCAGCTTTTCACTCTCCTCCGTTCTCTTCTCCGCGGGAGCAGAAGTTGAATTTATTATGTTCGGTACAGGCTCTTCAAATGCATGTGAAAAGAACAGCAGTTTCAGGACTCATGACGGGCTGTTTGTGTCTTGGGCTACTCATTAACAGCTGTCTCACTGGATCATAGAGGCTATATTTTAGCTTATATTTGCAAAGACCTTCAACCACCTAAGGGCTTGAGAGCCAACTCCACATGGGGTATGGCTACATCGTGGGCCTTACTCAGGTGAGATTATGGTCAAGATATTTGTTCAGCAGCTAGTTGGGTTACGCCACATACTTTTGTGCGGTTCTATAGACTGGACGGGTCTGAGCCATCCTTAGCACATGCAGTGCTGGGAGCCGGTAGGTCTGTGCCCATATAATTGTAATGGGTGATAGCAGTGAAATGGGTGCAATATGGGAGTGGTCTATATCTCCCATAGTGAAACAGTTAGAAAAAGAACGATGGGTTACTTAACGTAAACCTGAGTTCTTTGATAACAGAGTGAGGTGTTTCACAAGCACTTCCCTCCTTGCATAGGTACGGGAAGAAATCTCTCTATAATGACTTTGGCAGGGGTTGACCAGGCTGATTTAGGTGGGGCGGAGCCTGGTCACAGGTCGACCTGTGTCAAAGGGTTTACGTTAAGTAACCCATCGTTTCTGTAAGGGTGTGTGTCCGTAGTACTGTATGTGTGTGCGTCTGTATGGGAGAGAGAGTGGGAGAAAGAGATGTGTTTTCCATACATAAAACGTAATTTTTAAAAACATGGAAATAATTTGTCATTTTTATCCTATTGTTTAATACATTTATTTGCTGGGTCATTGTCATTATGGGTTTTGGTTATTTTCCTGTAAGTACCTTTGAAATAACTGAAATCATTTAGTGAAGTGAACATGTACTAACTCCATGTGGAAGCAGATTGTCCAATGACCACATGGAGCAAGTCCTCTTCTTTCACTACAACAGAAAGTTTTGCTCAAACCTGAGTTTTAATTGAATGAACAGTTTGAATGCACATTTAGTATTTCATTAGATATGCCAAATGCTGCCAACAGACTAACTGGAATACTTAAAGTAATTTTAAATACAGAAATATGCAAATTTGTTTTCTGTATTTTTCTGTTGTGTTTTTGGTTTCATATTAGCAGAGCATTTAGTTTCAGCATAGTTACAACTACATGACATTTTATAAAATTTTATATATTGTGCATCTGATAGATATAATTTGCATCATATCCATAATAAAAATAAGTATTTTTGATGATATTGCTTTTACTTGACTTTATTTACATATGTGACCTTGAAGAAATGCAAAAGTAATCAGATTACATTACTTTCATATTGTGGTGCTTGGATTACGTTACTGAATCCTTTTTTCAATAATTAATTTGTAACTGTAATGGAATAAATTTTTTAAGTAACCCTCCCAAGCCTGTATACACTACTATTCAAATGCCTGGGGTCTGTAGGATTTTTTAAATGTTTTAGAAAGAAGTCTTGTATGTTCACCAAGGCTGCATTTATTGGATCAAAAATACAGTTAATATTGTGAAATATTATTATATTTTAAAAGAACTGTTTTATATGTGAATATATTTTAAAATGTAATTTATACCTGTTATGCAAAGCTGAATTTTCACCAGCCACTACTTCAGTCAGAAACATTTCTTATTGTTATCGATGTTGAAAGTTTTTTATCTTTTCACATTTCTACAGCAGTATTTATTTCAGGATTCTTTGATGAACAGAATGTTTAAAACAACAGCATTTATTTGAAACATCTTTTGAAAAAAAAAAAATCCTTTGTAACATTAAAGATGTTTTTACTGTCACATTTGATTAATGTAAAGGGGACATCGGATGCCCATTTTCCACAAGTTGCTATGATTCTTTCGGGTCTTCATGAAATGTCTGTAACATACTTTGGTTAAAATTTCTCAATGGACGTGTAAAACAACAGCCTTTTTTATCTGGTCAAAAACAGCTCTGTTCAACAGTGACCCATTTCGGTGCATGTCTCTTTAAATGATAATGAGCTACTGCTCCCCCCACCCCTCTCTTCCATGGGGCGTTGAGACACAGAAAGTGCTGCCTTGGACTCTGTATATGGCTCGGAGGTGGTCTCATTCAAATAACTATCTATCTACATAAAACCCGGCTGCAAATTAAAACAGCTCGCTGGATGACACAGTTTTAGACTCAGACAGCCCATAACAAATTGGCAGCATTGTTTTCTTTTCAGCTTTTCTGAGCTGGCAGATATGCCAGAAACCTAACTAAATGCAAAAAAATATTTTTTTAAATAAAGCTAAAAAAGTGAATATTTCATCCGATGTCCCCTTTAATGCATCATTTTTTAAATAAAAGTATTAATCTTTTACAAAAAAGACCCCAAATTTTTGAAAGGTAGTATATGAACCAGTTTTATAAAAGGTAACAGTCAAGTGCACATCATTTAAACTGGCTTAAGGACAAGAAATCATAACATCACACACCTTGAGGGCCAGGCAGTAGTCAGTGGGGGCCTTGTACTTGCTCCGGTAGTCCTGACCATAATAAACATTAACATGGTCCAACTGCAGGAAGCACACCAAATCCCTTGAAGCCTACAGTGATCAAAATAAACATTAATATTGTTTCATGTTTATTACTGTCTGTTGTGAAATTTGGATAGTTTATTCTTCATAGCTTACAGTGATCAAAATTGAGAAGATAAAGGCAAACAAAAATAATTCTATATACTCATGGTACCAAGCAGAAGCAAATAGCCAGGATCAACCACAAGAGGATATCAGTGTCTGTGCCAAAAGCATATTACATACAGACAAGCCCATGACCTTAAATGTCAGAGAATTTAATACTAACATGAAACAATTGTTCACTTGTGACTGATTTCAAATTGTATAAGAACATGAAAATTCTAAGGCAAGAAAATAAGGCACTCTCTGGGAATTAAAGTCCCATGATTTATTGTAAGTGGATGACAAACAGCATATGGTTTGTGTAGAGTATCCTCAGATGATCCATAAACAGGAAATTCCACTTGAGTTCATTACGATCTGTGTCCATTTAATGGGAAAATGACACCAAATCATATGATAAAACAAAACCAAAACCAAAAACACTCTCACACACACACACACACACACACACACACACACACACAATAACACTGACCTTGGCTTTGCCCTTCGGCACAAAATAGATGCCAGATGCCCTCAGAAGAAAGTAGCGCTTCTTCCAAGACTTTTTGCCATCCTCCTTCAACCACAACACTCCCTCGATTTCAGGAACAGACACTGAGCTTCCACAAAAACATTCCTTCAAGACATACAGATACAAAATACTTCATTACACTGTCAGGCATTCTGAAATTTGATCTTTATCTTTAAACTCTGTCGGACATCACAACACTTCCAAATTAACATTATAGTGATAAAGGCTTTGGGTCACACTAACTAACTGTGTGTATGTATTTGCATGTTAAACAAGGGAAACAAATCAGTTTATGCACAGCAGGCAATGAGCGCGTTTACATGCACATTCTTAAGCCGATTATGCTTAATAAGCCGAAAACGCACTTGGTCATGTAAACGCGGTAACCCGTTTTCTTTTATTGGAGTAAGGTCATAAACGGCGTAAGCATAAACCGGTCGCAACAGGTTTTTGCCTCTTACTCAGATTTCGCACGGCATGTAAACGCAATATCCCACTTTCTGTCGGCTTATGGAAATGTGCATGTGTGATACGTGACAGGAACGCATCGTTAGTGCAGATTGAAGCGCATCTAGACCGAGCAAACGTCTTGCAGTAAAGAAAGAAGGAAATATATCACAAAAGCAGACTTTTTCATGACTCAGAAAATGATCAAAAATGTGTTCTCATCTCGTGCAGCAGAAATAGAAGTGGTTCAGTCACAATGCTGCATTTATAACTGCATGAGAGGATAATATATGAGCTGTAAGTTGACATGTTGCAAGCTTAATTTAACATCACAACTGACAAATGTATGGAATACTCGGAGTCAGATACGCAAATGATTATATTTTGACATTACTACAGGGAAATAAGCTGATTTATTAATGAAGTCATGTAAACGCAGCTTACTTGTGTTGTCAGGTTACTGATGTGCATGTAAACGGGGAAAACTGTTTATTTTAATAAGCTGATATTTGTGAGTTATCAGCTTACTGGTGTGCATGTAAACTTGCTCAATAATGGGAGGTTAGGCTAGTTAGTCTAGGCCTTTATAAAAAGTGTTTGTGTTTCAGCATGGTTTTGAGGTTTTCTGAGTTTTACTTGAGACCCAATGTGCTTTAATTGAAAATGTACCATTGTACTATGATATCAAACTATCATTTGTATTTTAATGTGTGCTTCACCTCCAGCAGTGCCTCCTTGTTTCTGTCTGCCATCTCAGAGGTCTCCTTCCTCCCAAGTAAATAGTTCTTAGAAACATACACAATATGCAACAAGTGAATCAGGGTGACAACATAAAACATTTAAAGAATCATAACTCTTTGCTATTACGTGTGTACATATAAAAGTTTAGGCACGGTACCATTTTTTAAAATATTCCTGTGAGACTAAGCTGAATTTTCAGCAGCCATAACTTTAGTCTTCAGTGTCACATGATCCTTCAGAAATGTGCTGCTTCTTATTTTTGCGGAAACTCCGATACATTTTATTTTTCAGGATTTTTTGATGAATAGAAAGTTCAAAAGAACAACATTTATTTGAAAGATTTTTGAACTTTTTGAAACGTCCTGGAATAAAAGTATTTTTACAAAAAAAAATTAATAATAATAAAATAAAATGAATAAAAATCGTACTGACTGCAAACTTTTGAACCGTAGTGTACATTGTGGTTTTGAAGAGTCAGGCTAGTTCTAATTCAGTAATTTTCAATACTTATTAGTGTTTATTTCTGTCAGGACCACTTTTGTCAAAGATGATTGACAATTAGCATACAGTTTGGATTGGCGGTATGGTTGTGCTCTGGGCAAGAACTCCCTGCGCATCCATGCAGCCTAGCATGGATGAGAGCAGGGAGAGCAGCAATAACCCCCTAGGGTAAACAGAACAGAACCAACATAAATGTATTGCAGATATTGTTAATGTTCAATAATTTTATGTACACATTTTAGAATGAGTCTGATTCAAAGGATAATCAGAAGGCTGAATCCCGACTGACAGAGGAGGAGCTGGGGATGGAGGAGGGTAATTAGCTATTGAGCAATGCAAAAACTGCTGATAATACTGAGGGACCTTATATATGAATGCTTAGATAGGTGTCGTATTCCCATAGGTTGATGGGGATCAGCTGAGAATCAGCTGATGCGAGCTTGACTAACGTGACCTGCCAGAACTAACGCTACGCTTGATTTCTATGATTAAAACAGATTTTGAATCTGTTTAATCAGATTTTTTTTCTGTATATATATATATATATGTCACAAAAAAGAGCTTCACCTGTGGATTTTTGAAAAGTGCATACTTTTCAATCCGTTCAATGAACATGAGTTTGTTTTGACTGTCTCTGGTCCAGTTGAGCAAGTTCTCCACCAGGTTCTCATGGTCTTCAAAAATTCTCTCTGAGGACAAAAATCGAAAGAGTGAGCGAGAATGATAAGGTACAAAATCATCTTCTTGTTGTCCCTCAGGTTCACAGGTCATCTAAGCATGTGCAAGTATCCTCACCCATCTGTAGCTCAGGTATGGTCTCAACCAGAGCCCAGTCTGGACTGTAGCCGCAGTGAGATTTATCCAGCAGACTGTCCAGCACCTGCCTGACCGTCTGCCTCTCATCCACCATCATGGTCTTTGAGCTCTCATCTGACATGTGTACACGTATCACCAGCTGATGAAGAAGATTAATAGGAAAGGAAAGTTTGATTCATTCCAGTACATTTAATGTAAACTTTATATATATATATATATTTACACATACATTTTTATGGAAAGTCACATTCTGTTGATAAATATACAGTACATTGTGCCTATATTTAATTTTTTTCCCCCACTAAAATAAATAAATGACTGTTTAATAAATCTTCTTGAATTTGAAATGGATCAATTGGATGGGATAAAGAAAGAAAAGTAGCTAACAACTGGACTGTAAATATGGAAATTCCATCAATACTGTTTAAAATTCATCCTAGGATGCACCTGATGTTGGATAGTTTGGACAAGCTGGCTGACAAAATGCCCAGAGTGTATTGCTAAGCTATCTGTTATCTAACCAAAGGGTGGCTACTTTGAATAAATCAAAATAATCAGGTACTGAAATTAACATGCGTCAACCTGCAAAATGCAGTTATAATCAACCGTGGCAGCAGATGCTGTCAACTCACTTGCACTCACTTTGGCAGGTTATAATTCATAAATTATATTCTATCGCTTTTTATTAAATTATGTTCTGTTCCGTTCCTACAAGAAGTATTTAACAATAGCAAAATGGCGTGACGGTGAAGATACTTTTTCAACTTGTTCTTACTGCCTAGGCATAAGATAAATTCTACATTTCCAAGATTTTTGTGCACTGCTATACAGACACCAAAAGCACCATTTAGCATCTTTATAGTGTCAAAGCCAGAAAACCAGCTGTTTGCAATGAGAAACACTAGCTGTCAATAAGCTGATGTGAAGAATACAGGAATGTTATCATCAGGAAATCATAAGTTCAAAGGGACCAATTTTGTTATCATTAAATAATATTTTGGGGCATGACTTTTTTTTTTGGACACTTTGGAAATGAGAACAGATTGACTTTTTTTCGAATGGATGTCAGAGAGAAGAGTTCAATACACTGACTTTTGTGAAGAAACAGCCGATCAATTTATGAATCGCCTATGTGTTCATCTTAAACATGTTTACCATTAAACATGTATTTTAGAGTCTGCTATATCTGGAATTTACAACAAAATAAATGCTGCTTTATAAGAGCAATCACAGAGAATTTTGTGACAATCAGAATTCATTTTATGGCACTACTCTTTCATATTTCAGATTTACAATGAATATGTTGAAATCTAAGCAGTGACTCTGATATTTTTATGATGGCTAGTAGATGTTCTGAATGGCCAGCAACTTAAAAATTTAGTAGTCAAATTGAGTAAGTCAAAAAAGTTTATTTCCAACCCTGGACATTATATAGTTCCGATTTTTTTTTTTGGTCAGTACATACTGTAAGTCCCATAATATGAAACACATATTAACATCATGCTTTATTTTGGTGCTGTCTTTTAATCAGTTTTGACAAATTTGATTTTGTAACGTGATCTTATGAACATCTCCTGACAGGGACCCTTGTTAAGACCTATAGTTACTATCGTTACTTTATTTCCCTTGATTCGAGAATGTGAGCAAAACCAAAGAGTATTGACATGTTTCCTTATATTTCATGGCATGTATATCATCATAACTAATCTAGCTTGTGGAATCTTACTCCTGAAATATAACATGGGTCACACTTATATCCAATTAAACATATCAGGAAGATCAAATGTTTGAAATATAATTAAATAAATGTCTGTAACAAATTCAAGAAAAACGTGGCATGCATCTAAAGCTTGTGCACTTGTTGGGATATTGTATAGATGGAAAAAAATAATAATTAATACAGTATGCCACAAATATGTTGTTCAAATCGGAATGTTTGACTTTGCTCAAAGATTTATAGGACTGAATTGGAATATGATGTGGATCTTTAGAAACGTTGTGAAGGAGAAACTGGCGGTGTTGGAAAAAGAGGTTGTGGAGTGTTTTAGGAGGAGAGATAAACAGTTGGCGAAACAAATGAAGGACAAAAAGAAACTTCCAGAACCCACTGTTTCCCCTCACACTGAAACTACCAACACTGCGCCTGCCATCAGCAGCTCCGCTTCACCCCCACTTTACTGTTCCACCATCTCAGCAATTTCACTGACCGACAACAGAGCGAAGGACGGAACCACCTTCACTGAGACATCAGCAGCACATGTCACCACCATCATTTCCGTTCTTCCCTTCTCCAGTGAGGAAGTCATCAGCGCACAACAGGATTCCATCACACTTCCCATCTCCCCTTCCACATACCAGACTAACCGGACCAGCATGTTTATCCACCAGGGATTACTGTATCGGAGGATCGAGAGCAAGGACGGCAAGCACAGAATGCAGCTCGTCATTCCAAAGGCCTTGATCCCACAAACGTTACAGAGACTCCACAGCAGGTCAACGGAGCGACATCACGGACGGCTGAAAATGCTCCTCCGCATCCTGGAGGTCGCCTGGTGGCCTACGATCCGCAAGGATGTCTGGCCGTATGTGGGGGGATGTGGAACGTGCAACGTCACTGACCAAAGTAAGGATTCATCACTTCAACCAGCTTCATCACCAACCGTCAAGCCAGGAAGGAGGAATCGACAGAGGGAGCAGCGGGCCAGCCATGCTGGGTATAGAAAGTACCAGGGAGGAACCACGCCACCTACCCAGGCTAGTACCGACTGTCACCTCTCTGCAACGGTTCCCCAGCTCCTTCCAGCAGACTAGGGCCCGCCTGGAACTGCCTGGTTTTAGCCAATTTATTTCAAAGACATTTTAAGCCACACTGGAAAGAGGGTATACATTTTATGGACAACGGGTGACAGAACTCGTAAAGGTCTAATTTCTTCCCCGAGGTGCCGTAGGCAAAGGGGGGAGACTATGTGACACTGTCACACAAGGGACATGTTTTAACCACTCTATTTATTACAGTGATTTTGTGTATTATAGAGTTTTAATTGGTTTACATGTTCTTAAGTCCATTTTATGCCTCTTATCCGTTTTAGTGGGTGTGTATGTCTTTAAGAACTGTATGGTTGGAAGCAGGAACCCCATAAAAAGAGCAGCATGGCAAACATTCCAGGAGGCCATTCACAGCTTCCACTCACACCCGGACTGTGGAGTTTCTATTTAATTGGACTTACCTTTCCGGATCACTTGCAGCAACTTGGATTGTATATACACAGGTGGACACTCACACTGGGACTCAACGACACACTGGGATTCTTGGACTGTTTTTAGGGTATGGACAAAATAACTGTATTCTTTTCAGAGATTGAGTTTACCTGGTTTTATAGTGTTGTTTTAAAGTCTTTTAATGTGAACCTGTAAATACACCATTCTTATTAACCGTATTTCTAGTTTGTCATTCATTTAACACGTTTTAACTCTCACACAGAAAAGTCAGACCCCATTTCAATATTAGTAACCCCAGCCCACTGGGCTGAGCGTTACAACGTGGCTTTAATAAAGACTAACTGGGAACAGGAAGGACAACTGACTTTCATCCCTCTCTATTTCACATCCCATTTTCTTTCTTCTTGAGAGTAAGGAATGAAGAGAAGGGAGAGAGAAATGTTGCATAGGCATTAGGCACATTAACAGACAGCCCTGCCAGGGGTCCTGAAAGCCATCAGAATATTAGGGAGCATGTGGCACTTTTCCAAGCCTGACCTCAGCAGAAAACACCCTACTAGTTTATGCTCTCTTAATTCCCTCTCACACATGCTCCAACAAACACACACTATATGACATATCTGGCCTGCCTCATTCTTTGACTTCAGCACAAACAATCTATCACACTGTGCAATAATATTTCGACTGAAGGAGTACAAACTCAGAAACTGCACAAACTGACACTGATAAATGCAGGAAAGGCTTATTTTGACAGAACAATCACTCATTTCCCTCTTATCGACTAAACCGAATCGCTGCGGCTTTACATGCCTTGCATTTTGACCAAATTGAACGTGACATTTTTTTAAACTTTGCTCAGGTCTGCAAAATCCGATTTTTCCTCCATAAGCATATACACTGGGGTCCAAAGATCTGACATGGACTCCACAAGTGCAAAACCTGATGAGAACGTTCTGAAGATCATCTTGGGTTATTTAAAATGGAAGAAATTCTGACATTTTATCGAGTTAACATGGTCAGTGTAAGAAACTTGCTTTTTTGAATGTGACCTTTGTTAGTTTAAAAAATATATATATTTTAAACTTCTTTTTTATTAAATACTGAAATCTCTCATCATTTCCAGCTTTTGATTTTCAACGGGGTTTCAGACCTTTGGACCATTGTGTATTATTAGTATATTCTGCTGTTTTTATTCTTGTATTATTGAAAGCATATTTGACGCAGTATCATTCCGTATCGGTCTCACTGCACCATTGCTGCTCAATACTGTCAGTTTTCTCTATACACATAATGAAAGGAAACAGTCATCTGTCTCGCCTACAGAGGCCCAATCCCTGTACTGTGTCTAATTCATTCACTTGATATCAGCATGTGCCTGGTGGCATCTATTTTGACAGTGCCTTTCAGATGAATAGTGTAATAGGATAGATCGTCTCTCAAGAATAAACGCAAACCTCAGACCAGTTTGAATGACAATAAAAAAACCACAATGAACATTTTCAACAAGTAATTTGAAGCGAAAGCTTCACCGACATCTTGTTTGTGCATTTTGCGTTCTAAACAGACAGAGACTCACAGACACACGAGTGACCTATTTTCTACTGTGCATTCATCCTATGAATTCTCCTGCTAGAGCGTCTGAAGGGCTGCATCATGCAGTGAAAGAGGAGGTTCACTGACCCTTGGGGGACCAGAGAATCACAGGGGCTTTGACTCACCTTTTTCACCTGGGCTTCTTTAATTTTCTCTAGTGCCACACGGATTTTCTCAGCCTTCGCTTTGGCAGCCTGCTCCTCCTGTGAATGACAAAATGACATGTTAACAAAGAAACACACTCACATAGTATCACGCCAACAGTCTGCTAGTTTCATCCGTTACTGAGGCATGAAATCAGATAGGTGAATTTCTGTTTTACACTTACCTGCCCTCTCCAACATGCAGTCATCACATCCATTCAGACCTTTTAAAACAAACCCTAAACCCTCGCAAAGTCTGATCAACCAGCAACCAGAGACACAAAAGGAAGTTACACGACCACTCCTGAACCACCTCTCATGTTAACGGTTCCTTAGAGAAATGGCTGTTCATTCATTCAATACAAATTTAAGCAGCTGAAATATTTCTTAAATCCAATAAATGGACGTTCTCGTCACAGATGGCAGCTATTTCAAGGCCTGACAGGTACTTCCAGCTGAAGTTTCAGAGCTGCTGCAGGAATGGCCTCTGATGGAAATCATTCAAATAATCCAAAAAATACGTCTACTGCCGCTCAATCTGAAGGAACATGAAGGCGAAATGTGCATTGGCCGTGACACACAGATGAAAACGCTTCCCCTCACATATCTTTACACCCAGTGCACCTTACACACAACTCTACTCCTCAACATTGGGAGGGATTGAGACCTCCCCCTCTCTTCACTGTCTCTCTCCCTCTCTGTGAAACAGCTGCATGTCTCTGGTAGCGTGCCCAATCACAGGGTTTAATCCCCCTCACCAGTAGACCAAGCCGCCATCAGCTATAAAAGACCCTCTCGTACCTCTTCTCCAATCGGAATGTACATATAATTCTCGGCAGCCAATCAGTGAGGTTCGTTTCTTTGACTTCCTTTGCACTAGCCAATAAAGCTGAGGCCAAATGTAGATGACATTGTTCTCTGATCCTTTTTCTGTGGTTGTGGAAAAACACCCTCCCTTTTTGGGGGTACCGTGGGGATGAATAATATCTAGGCCTTGTATTTATTGTTTTTCACATTTTAAAAAGGGGGGTTTTATAAGGATGAGGGTTTTAAGTGACACTGTGTTTAAGTCAACTTTGAATAGTATTATGTCATTTTTTTATAACAGGATGAGCAGGTTATGGGCTGATTAAGAAATACAAAGTCAGAGGCAGACAAATAAAGATTTCAATATGCAAAGTATATGCAATGAAAAGCATATAATGAAGAGGAAGGAAGGAAAAAAGTGTGGTATACGTGATATGAAAGGACAGTTTCTCTCTTTCGAATTACTATGGCAGATGCATATTTATAATGCAGAGACAGAGAGAGAATGGAGAGCTCTGCAAAAAGCCGAGGCAGAGGCTTCGATAAAAAGCATTAACTTCCCTTTTAAGTCTTTTTTTCTTTTCTCGGGTTCTCTCTCGCTCTGTTTAAGGCAGAGAGTCTGTGTTTCAGCAGTCTGGAGTGAGTCCATCCAGAGTGAACAGGAACGCAAACACTGTTGTGATGAAATCATGAGGAAATCAGAGTGTGATTTCAAGAACATCTCCGCCTCGGTTTGTGTAAATAGATAATGACTTGGTCTAAGGTCATGACCAATATATTAAACTTAGCAGACTCTGCTTCATTTAAAGAAAAAAATAATAATTCCTAAACAACTAAAAAAAAGACAAACTCATTATTTAATGACACTTTGAAAACATAGGACTGAAAAATCTAATTTAAACCGTAATAAAAGAAATCTTTAGGTTTCTGAAAATTTAAACAAAGAAACAATGGTGTAAAATTAAGAAATATTCTGCACTATTTTTAGGTCACTAGAAATTCTCGAAAAATTCTTAAATCACGTTGGAATAACATAGGTCACATCTTGCATGTACATCAAGTGCCTGTTCAAGTGGATGCTCTCATTAAAGCAAATGGGGGATGCAGCAAAAACTTCTGAATTTAATTCAAAATAGCGATTTCTGTAAAAACTTCATATACATGTAAAACTTTCATTCAAAAACGCACTATACTATAACAACAACCAGAGATAATGTTGTAATGCAGCACAATGAACTTGAGAAAATAATAAACCGTATTAATTTGGCCGTAGCAGCTTCAAGGTTTAACAAAAGCTCACACAACCTTGAAAAATCAAAGTGGCGTCAGATTTGGATTCTTATTATTTAGCTCCACGTGAGAAAAGCACTCTTACCCACAATGCTCTGCACCTGCAAAGCGCCTTTGCTGGTATGACAACATGGGAATTACAGTCACATGCATAATAATAGCTGTTCTCAGGAATAAATTAAAAGCAAGAAGTTATTCAATATAGAGCCTTTGTTTGAAGCTAATTAATGCTTATTGGAAAACAAATGCATGGCTGTCTATGCTGCATGGCTAACAGCATTATTGAAGGGATAGTTCACACAAAAATGAAAATTCCGTCATTGATTACTTCCTCTCTATTCGTTCCAAACCTGTATGATTTTCTTCATTGTCTGTGAGAAAATTTTATGAGAATTTATTTATTAATTTTTACTATACAATGGAAATCATATACAACATTAAAAAAAAATCTTCTTTGTGCTCTGCAGAAAAAAAAGTCTTACAGATTTGGAACAAAAAAAGCTGAGTAAATAATAAAAAATATATTTTTGGCTAAACTATCCCTTTAAAATAATACTGTTTAACACACAAAAAGTCAAACTGTCTGAGACACCACTTTCACACAAAAAAACCATAAGAATAGGTAAATTGGTTTCAGTTTTATATAGTTCTTGAACTGAAATGGTCCTAAAATGAAATTATATAAGTGACGAACAGCCATTTCTTCAGGGACCCAGCGATAACTTTGATAACTCACCAAAGCATCAAACACAAACACAAAATGCAGACAAAAACCCAGAACCTCTTAACAAATCTGTTTTATATACTAAACACATTTCTTAACCGAGGTCCAAAAGGATATTCGTAACTTTAATACTTTACATATCTAAGCCTACACATACATATAAATATATATATACACGGTATATATATATATACACGATAACACCTTTCTAACCTTCAATCTGTGAATGCTAATAACTGACCATTATGAACTAGAAAATCTGACTTGAATGATTTTTTAAAGAATTTTAATTTACTAAATTAAATTAAATGTTAAAAACTTTACAAAATAAAAGACATAATACACAACCCAAGCCTTCTCTTCAGAGAGAGGTGCTATAGGTTGAAAGCATTAAGGAGGACAAAACATTATAGACACTTTTGACTGAATGATCTGATTTTTTCTTGAAATGGCTGCACACATATGAAGATGGCAGCAAAGAGAAAACAGGAGATATAGCACTTTAAAAAAGTAAGGCAGTGTGGGTGGAGCAAAGTGTCAAGTCTGGCAAGAAGACTGAGGTTAAAAGGCTTTCAGTGAAGAACCAAAATAAATCCAAAAACATGCAGAGAAAGGAAAAGAAGCAAGCGAAAGGAGGTGTCACCTTGGTCAGCAGGTGAGAGGGTTTTCCTGCAATGTTTTTCAGAATCAGAGAGGTCTCCCTGTCCAGATACGAGTGCTTTAGGGTGCAGGGAAAAGACAAACAGAGATTAATCAGTGCAATGATTACAGTGATGTCAAAAATGATAGAAATACATACTTGATTGTGGTAAAGCACAGAAAGTGTGGAAGCATTGCCTGAGCACTGATTATTCAAAATCAGAAAGAGGTGGCATATAAAAGTGTGGATGGAAAACAAATATATAAAAGAACTGTTTCGTATATAAAATATTGTGATCACAGATCTCTTTTAAAAGCCTTTTTGAAAAAAAAAAGAGCTGAGAATAAACCTCTCCTGATGTACTACAAGTGTCCTTTCGTAACCAAAATGATGACGTTATGAAACCTTGAATTAGCACAGCTATGCTAAGAGCCAGTATTTTGAGAATGAACATACTGTGTACACATATCCCCTGTCGCGCACAAACACACTTACAGTACTTTGATCCACCTCCCCCTCCTGTGAGGTGAAGTCAAGATGCCGTCTGGTAGCTTTACCATTGGCCCTTCGCAGTGAGACATGCTGGGAAAAGGGGTGGGGGAGGCAGTGACATCACATCACAGAAAAGGTGCAAACATAAACATATTAATCATGCAGCAGACAATGCAAAACAAGGCATGCACAAGCAAGGGTCAATATATGCCGCCACTCTTGTTGTAAAAACTTGTTCTGGTTTAATAGAATATAATATGTCACCGATACTATCGATAAGTACAGAAAGGAATCTTGACTCAATTTACACTATTACATGTACAGTGGAACTCTTTTTTTCACCCGTAATTGTCTTACCCTCATGTCTTTCCAAACCCATGCGACTTAAACTAATCTTCAAAACACAAATGGTATTATTAATATTCTCTAATCATTTTGGTTCATCCATTCAATGCCCATGCAACCAAAATTTTAAATCTTCAAAAATAAGTCAAATATAAAGACATTGTAAAGTAATCCATACAAATAGAGTGGTTTAACCCAGGTCTTCTGAAGAGCCACGATCGCTTTATATGATTTTATTTAGCCTTTTATTGACATACAAACATTGATCAGCGCATATACACAGAGCATATCAAATATGGTAAACAGAAGCTTAAACGTACTTGCTTGATGCATGAGAACAAACCTCACTAAATGAGAGACCAAAATGATTAAGAATGTTAAAAACATCTTCACTCGTGTTCTGAAGATGAACAAAAGTTAATGGGCTTGTACTAGCTGTTAAGTCCTCAAAATGGTCATTTTAGCAGTGGGCCTATAGTTCTAGGTGGATAAAATACTAGTTAGGCATTAACAGTGCAAGTCCTGTGGGTGTGAGTTTGCTTCATGTAAACAATACTTTGCAGATAGCTACGTCATGTCCCTTCTATGGTATCCTTGCACAAAAAGTTACTGGCTTTATGAGGAGTTTGACTTTACATCATATTTTCATCATATTAGTCTTGCATATTTGGCACAAATGATGCAAGTCTTTGGCTACATTTTAGAAGCAGTCTATATTTTACATTTACTCTTGCTGCAATGCCTTGCCAGTCAAAAAAAAATCCATTTTCAGATCTTTACTGTAAACATGCTTTTTGTTTGTTTTTACAAATTATTTTCTGATATTGCCCATAGAATTGAACTTTTATTGACCATGACACGCTTTCAAACTTTATAGGCCAATGGATCCCTGCTCCAATATAAATAAAGGTCAGTATCATTTTCAAATAACTTTCATTAAAACATCATATAATGCTTTGACAATCCCTATCGGTTTTATACTGTGTATCGTCCCTGCAGTACATTCATGGAGCCCCTGGGTTCACAGAGCAGTGGCTGAAAACCCTTGTTTCATATTAATATAGATGACATTATAGAAGCCATGTCATCTGTTGCTCCTATAGAACTTTTTTTAGTGTAAGCATACAGTACAACAACAAAGATGTTACCAAAACCAACACATCATGCATGTAAATAAGTTAGAATAGCATAGCCATATAGCATAACAGGTGTTATTGTCACACTGTACTGTTTAAAGTGACCAGCACAGTGTCTGTGTCTCATGCAAGATTACGACAGCAAGATTTGTGCACACATTCTCTCTCACACACAGACATGAAATCCTATCACGTTGTTCCATCTGTGAAACAGCGCTTGTTTACATCTGAAACCACAGTATGTATTTTTTAGCTGAGTGAAGTGCTCGGGTCTGTACATCCTGGTGCGGATGAGCAACGCTGTGGTTAGAAGAGTGGCGAAATATCATCTCTGGTTTATTGTTCTGACAACAGTACTGAAGAACTATTAAAGCTCAGCGTGTGTGCTTGTGAGAAATTAGTTGTAAGTAAGTGTGTGTGAAAAGTATGTGGCCAGCCAAGAGATGACTAAGCTTTAATGATTCAATGGTGTATTCAGCGAAACCTCGATCATCACATTTCCCAAAACCACAATACAGACTTTGCCCTTAACAAAAGAACAAAACTGCTATGAATAGAACTCTGTGTGTGTCTGGGTCAGAGGGAATGTTGACTGTCCAAGTAAAGAGACCCTCTTTGTTCTAAATTGTTTAGTGAATGACAGGATAAACTTTCTATAATGTCAATGAGTCTTTTTTTTGGTAGTAATTAGACTGACTGTAAGACATTTATTCAAAATAGAATTATGACTAAGACATTAATTAGTCTTAGTCATAATTCTACTTTGAATAAATGTCTTTAAGTTCCTGTCTGAAGTTGCATAGATGGGAAAATATTTTTACAATTAGAATTTTCTTCTCTTTAACACCCACATATACACACACAAACATCCATGTTAAGCAACTCTTAAATAATGAACCTGGCCAACTGATATGATGAAGCACTGAAGTCAGCATGAAATCAAAAGTTGACCCTATTTACTGTCATGCATTCTCATGGACTTTTTTTTAGTGATTCATCTGACATATCACATAATAAAAGGGGAGACATTTTTACTCTTAATTATTAACTTGTTTGAGACAATTAATTTGACTAATTTATTAATTTTACATATTAATAAGCTGTTATGTTAAAGCAATTATAAGAAAAAATAGTAACAAAAATATCAAAATAAAATTGAATTCAGAAATTAAAAAACAAGTATGTTCACTATAGAAACGATGCATTCAAGTAACTGTTTGTATAAACGGCATACTTAATGTATTTTTGAATTAAAGTTGCATTGAGTAGTTCTTTAGCTAGCTTAAGCATCTCTGTTGTACCAATAACACAATGGTGAAAGATGCTGCAATGTTCATCTATCAGCGTGGATCAGCATTATCATCTCTGAGTTCTGTCAATGGAGACGGTAGCTAATGAGTGTGAAGTGAAACATCACCGGTCACGTCATGTCAACATAGAAATACATCAGGGTGACCAGCACAAATTAAAACACTTTTTTTTTTATAGAAAACTACTATGAATACAGTAAGTCTTCTTTTCATGCAAGTGAACCCCATTCAGATGACTCTTCAACATTGTTTCTTAATGGGTAAAACTTTTTAAATGAGCATGAAAGTACCAATGCATCTTTAACAGATTTTTAAAAAATTTAAGAAAAGATTAAAAGAAAATGTAAAATGGGTTGTGAATTACAATTCATGTTGACTTTATACTTGGAATACATAACCTGATGTTGTGAGATTTGGCTTCAATCTATGTGCTAAAGAAAGCAGCGATTGTGATTGAGACCATTATCCCTGTGTTGACTGAAAATTCCTCTTTACTCTTTTTCTTTAGTGGATATTTATTTTCTGGCGTTGTGCTTTAGATTTGAGCCCCTCACATCTGCTTTCAGTTTTCTCTCTGCTATGTCTCACTCTGCTGAAACTCTCAGAGTAGCATGGTCTCTCATGCCTAATAAACCTCTGGTCCTCTATGGACATGCTGTCATGTTACCGTCCAGTTCTTCTTAGAGTCAGAAATCTAAGCACTAGCTATGCAATAATTCAAAAGGAAAAAAAGAGTGAAAAAAGATTTAATATCATGTTTGTGTGTGTGTTACCTCTGTGCTAGTCTGGCTTTGGTTCTGATTTTGTGACTGAACCTCATTCTCCTGCCCTCGAATGTCCAGTGAGTCCATGCTGGATGCCGAGGCAGAATTGATGCTTGACCTGGACGAATGACCGATCGAGCGCACTTCCTGGTCACTGACCGTACCAACCGATCCTGTGCGGCGATGATGTGTGTTAGAAGGCGGGTGAGACAAAGTTGCAGATGAATATGAGGAGGAGGATGAGGAGGAAGATTCAGAAGTCTGCCTCGCTGCCTCGTCCATGCTCAGGGATGCCTTTTCTAGCTGAGCGGTAATGTCTTCCAGGGAGATGTTGGAGGCCAGGGGCCGTGACTGGCTGCTGCCACCGCATACGGTGGAAGCAGGAGAAGCTCTGGTGCTGCTGCTGGTGCTTCCTCCACTGCTGCCCCCTCCGGTGTGTTTGGTGCTGGCCGAGCGGCCTGTGGGTCTTGGTCTAGATTTGCCATCTGAGGTCTTGCTCAAGGGTTTGCCGATAGTGCTGAGCTCTTGTTCTATTGAACACAGGTCAGCCATGAGGGCGTCCAGGTCCACTGTCTCACCTTGGTTAATGGCTTCTACATAGATAGACAGAGGACAATTTTAATTCATTTAATTCAAGCATGCTACCATTTAAAAGTTTGTATTAATTAATACTTTAATTCTGCATTAAATTGATTAAAAGTGATAGTAAATACATTCATAATGTTACAAAAGATTTCTATTTTAAATAAATGCTGTTCTCTTAAACGTGTACATGTACATATCTGTGTGTGTGTAGTTATTATCTGTAAGGTATATGTACGGATACATATATATGTGAGATAAACTGTTCTATTTTTCTATGTATGTGTATATATATATATATATATATATATATATATATATATATATAGTTTATTTTAATTTTTTGCTCGAAATAAACTAAACTAAACTTAAAAAAAAGAATCCTGGAAAATATATAATAGTTTCCACAAAAATATGAAGTAACACAACTGTTTTCAACATTGATAATAATAAGAAATATTTCTTGAGCAGAAAAGCAGCATATTAGAATGATTTCTGAAGGATCATGTGACATTGAAGACTGGAGAATTGGCTGCTGAAAATTCAGCTTTGCATCACAGGAATAAATTACATTTAAAATATACTTCAATAGAAAACAGTTATTTTAAATTGTAATCATATTTCACATTATTACTGTTTTTACTGTATTTTTGGTCAAATAAATGCAGCCTTGGTGAGCAAAAAAGACTTATTTCAAAAACATAAAACAACCCCAAACATTTGAACCGTAGTGTTTGTGCATGGTAAACTATAATTACCACCATTCTGCTGTTATGCTGGTGGTCTAATGATAATCTATGAAAACTGCAGCATGCCGCAGCACCACCATATCAGATGCATGCAAAGGCGTTTTGAGTGGGAATTTGAGTGCTAATGTATGCTGAGTAATCAGAGGTGGTGTGTTTCTGGGTGTAGTCTAACCGTTGATGTTGTACATAGAGAAACGGTAGGAGAAGTTGGCAAGGTTTGTTTCCTGTCTGAGAGGAGCTTTCTGCATTTTCTCAGGATGCCCATCATCCAAACTCTACATTAGAGAGAGAGACAGGGGAACGTGAGATCAGGTGAGACAAGACAGACAGATCATGAATATAATCATCAATACAATACATCAATACAAGAATCTGAATTAAGTCTGTGAATTAAAAACTGTAATCGAATACTAAATTTTGGCAGAAAATAATTTTCATGGTATGGCTATGTTATAACCGTTAAACAGCTGATATAAAAATTACTATATTAAAATACTATTTTGACAAAAAAAAAAAAAAAACATTAAAAAGTATAATCAAGATTTTAAATTCTATACACGAGTATAGGCATCACAACATGATAATGTACAATATGATCGATATACAAAATGTATTATATTTATATAGTTACTCAATTATTACTGTTTTTACACGTTAATTGTTTTATCTTATATTAAATCACTTTAAGTCATCTTTAGGCCCCTTTGGAAGTCTGCTGAGGTCCCCTATTGGACCCCGGTCCCCTGATTGAGAACCACTGTATTAAACGACGGCAAAGACAATCTAAATGTAAAAATAGAGGAAACGAGCATGTACAATTAAATGTACAATGCTGACCTACACTGATAAAAAAATAAAACATTTCCAATGTTGACCAACATATTCTAAACAGAATTAATTACAAAAATCAAATGAATTTGCACATATCAAAATTTCCTGAGAAAAGCCCCCAAAGTGAAGATGCATCATATTCAAAATATAATACGTCACAATATCACACTGAGCGACTGAGTGTGAGAGTGTCACCTCTGTGAGCTTGTCCAGTTCTCCCAACCAGGCGCCAAACATCTTGTCCAGATCCTGGTCCTCCTTATCGCTGTCTTCTTCAGCAGCATGGTCCAACTCATCATCTGATACCTGCTCCATATCTGCTGTAACACACACACACACACACACACACACACACACACCACCTCAGTACATGATACAGTCAACTAGCATGCCATGTCCACATCAACAGACTGCCTGATGTCTAAACATACAGAACATCACAGATATTACAGCCTGCTGACAAAGAACCAACATTTCAAGAACAACTTGTTGGGTTTGATGCGTCTTGTCAACACAATTAGGTGTTGATTCATTTGAAGGATGACGCACATCACAGGTTGTCATGATGATTGATTTAGTTTCCACTTATGTAGGTAACCCAGTATATGATATTAAAGGGGTCATATGATGCTGCTAAAAAGAACATTATTTTGTAGAGTTGTGATATGACACTTTCCAATCTGCATTTGACACTGCAATCCCATAGGATAACATCTGTCAGTCTGGCATATTTGAGAAAAACAAAACCCTTTTTTCCATTATCTTAAAGTATGCTCTGTCAGACACCTCCAGTGTTCATCTCTGTGTAAAGTAAGTCATTATTTCAAGGTTAAAAACCCTGTACTTTGAACTGTAATGCATTTCTAACAGTTCATTAAAACAAACTTTCATCTGTAGTTACGGTGCTGTAATGTGGGGTTTGGGTTTTGGGTTTTGTTTCATGTTCTCATGTCTTTTATTTTGTAATTGGTTCACCCAGTTAGTGTCATGCTTCCCTTGCCCTCTTGTCTTCATGCTATTGGTTCCTCTGTTCATTGTGTCATGTTCTGGTTGGTAGTCTTAATCATGTGTCTTGTTCCCCATTGGTTTGTTCATGTCATGTGACCCTCTTGTCTGCTATAAGTAGCCATCATGTTCCCATTGTGCCTGGTCGTGTATTGATGTTGTAACCCGCTGTCGGTGAGTCTAGTCTGTTCATGCCTCGTCTGTTCATGCCTAGTTAAGTCAAGTCAAGTCTGTTCATGTCAAGTCAAGTCACAGATTATTGTTTGGATGTTTGGATCACCTTTGTAAATAAAACTGCACATGGGTTCTTACTACGCTCGCCTTCAGTGGATGATTCGTTACAGGTGCTTAGACCTTGAGAAAAATGACCATGAGAATGGTTCTCCAGATGTTCTTGAGATTAGCTTAGCTTCATAAATATCGTTCCAACCCTATCATGGCAAAGTAGCTGTACTACCTAACACGCAAACCAAAAACAAACAGTGTCACTGTAAGAGACTCTTCAGAATCAGAATCTAAACTGAATGCTTTAACCATTATGAGATGGTTTCAGACCCTTCTGGGTGAGCTGCATTTCCCAGGGTTTGCATATGCAAGTCCAGTGACTAGATACCATCAGAGGCAGTTAAGTTCAATTCAGTAGCTCGAGTCTTGCAAATATATCAGATCAGCAGGAAACTAATGACGCCTTCAGCAGGGTATATACAGGAATCATGGAGTTAAATTTAAGACCTTTTTTAAGACTCTTTCCATACATTTTAAGACCTCATCGCCACTCCAAGTTTTAACCGGTTACATCGGCGACACTTTAACTTACATTTACTATATATTGATTGTAAGATAGCGCAACTAAACAGACTTACTTTGTGATAACTCCTTATCAATACAACATAAATCAGAAGTGGGGAACGAAGCACAAGAGAATTAATTAAGTGACTAACCAATGCATCCCAAGAAACAAGAATTAGACCAATAAACAAAACAACTGACAAAACTTGTTGAGGAGGGCAAATAAAGCTCTCAGAGCTAACAATGAGTTCACACAGTATATTCAAAAGATGTATTTGTCACATCAACTCAAACCATAGCTGTTTTGTGGAACACTTCTCATGACAAACACCTGACTGATCAGACAGTTTACCTGTGATTACGGAGTGCTTGACTTGATGCAGACTTGACAGAGTGTCAGTACTGCACCTGAACGTGTCTGAATGATCACGGAAGGTAAAATAATGATCAAAACTATTACATCACTTTAATTGTGCATCCCAAGCCCATGCCAGTAAAAAAAAAAAACAGCCCAAAGTAGCGCAATTACCATGTCCCAAATATAAAAATGAAATTTCCATCCTAAAATACATATTTGCACAATTATCATAAACACAGTTCAAATGCTTCCTACTAGTGTGGCCCAAAACATTTAGCACAGTTTTATTACAGGTAGAGTGCAAAATGTTTGAGTACAAGCATTTCAACCCAACCAAATGTAATTTATGCAATATTTCAAACCTTTAACCCACTGGGGAAAATCAACCCATGGCAAGAGTTTAAAAGCAGCCAAATTTCGTGGGAAAAAAACAACAACAACCCTGCATCCAACACGAGCTGCAGAAGTCAGATTTGACTAATCACGGGTCAAAAGTAAGGAGAGATAATGGACAAGATGTTGGAGGATTTGCTCCTCAACAGATCCCGAGCTCATTGACAAATATCTTTTATCGTAGGATGTGCTCCCTTTACACCAGGGGTTCTCAAAGTCTACATTCAAAGGTCCAAATCTGAATTTTCATCAGTGTCAAAGGTCCGTACCGGAACAATTGGTTATTACAAAACTTGTAATAAACATACATAACATGCATAACAAATAAACATGAAAACGACATCAAAGCTTTTCTGAAGACGGTTGGTTCTTTTCAATTACGCATTCATATAAAAATACCCATGCTGCATTTAAATTTTTCAATCGTTTAATTTATTCAACGAAGTAGAATCCTTTTGGAAAATCTATTTGTGGTGGTCAGTTTTGATTTTGTGACAGGCCGCCACAAATAACTCGATGTATCGATGTATGGGGACACTGCTATAAGTCAAATGGCCATAATCTAAGTGATGATAAAAATAAATAAATAAAAAAATTACTCAATTACTCATTGAGATGTCGTCCGATTATGTCAAACATCATACGCTCACTGGATGTCATGACAACAAATGTCATGAAGAAAAAGTTTCAATATCTCTCCTTCGCTTTCATTTCGGACCATCTCCAAAAAGACATTCAAAAAACTATATGATTTACAAGTTTAACATGCGTTTATCAAAGTAGGAAATATGAAATTGGGGCGGGTCCGGACTGAATTCCCTCCGGGTCCGGATTCTGACCGGAGTCCGGACTTAGAGAAGCACTGCTTTACACAGTGCCCGCGTGATCGCAAAATCAAAAGTGAAAGTGAACTACGACTGAGAGCGCTCATTCAAAGGGGATTTAAATACCCCACATATTGAAAGCGGCGCCCTGATGCGCGAAAATTATATACAATATTAGAATGTTTGCGGGAGTGGACACAAAAATCACGAGAGCAGATGGGAGCGTACGGTAATGGTCAGAAATTCAGCGTGAGTGGGATCAACAAGCCCCGCGCTATCCCGCAGCGGCGCAGTCAGTCAGTGAGCGCTGTAACATATGAAGTCAAATCTTGCGGGACTCCATAAATAAAATACACAGAACCCCACTATTCGATAAATATACATAATGAAAAGATGATACAAAATGTAATACCTTGGAAAATGGCATTTAAGACTTTTTAATACTTTTTAAGGGCCTTAATTTTCTCTAAATTGATTTATCAACTTTTAATACTTTTTAAGATCCCGCGGACACCCTGTTTAGTCACTCTACTGCAAACGGCCATGGTTCTGCATAATTAGTCAAGCACAAAAACCCACTGGGGAAAATCAACCCATGGCAAGAGTTTAAAAGCAGCCAAATTTCGTGGGAAAAAAACAACAACAACAACCCTGCATCCAACACGAGCTGCAGAAGTCAGATTTGACTAATCACGGGTCAAAAGTAAGGAGAGATAATGGACAAGATGTTGGAGGATTTGCTCCTCAACAGATCCCGAGCTCATTGACAAATATCTTTTATCGTAGGATGTGCTCCCTTTACACCAGGGGTTCTCAAAGTCTACATTCAAAGGTCCAAATCTGAATTTTCATCAGTGTCAAAGGTCCGTACCGGAACAATTGGTTATTACAAAACTTGTAATAAACCTACATAACATGCATAACAAATAAACATGAAAACGACATCAAAGCTTTTCTGAAGACGGTTGGTTCTTTTCAATTACGCATTCATATAAAAATACCCATGCTGCATTTAAATTTTTCAATCGTTTAATTTATTCAACGAAGTAGAATCCTTTTGGAAAATCTATTTGTGGTGGTCAGTTTTGATTTTGTGACAGGCCGCCACAAATAACTCGATGTATGGGAAACACTGGACACTGCTATAAGTAAAATGGCCATGATCTAAGTGATGATAAAAATAAATAAATAAAAAAATTACTCATATTAGCGTTGAGATGTCGTCCGATTATGTCAAACATCATACGTTCACTGGATGTCATGACAACAAATGTCATGAAGAAAAAGTTTCAATATCTCTCCTTCGCTTTCATTTCGGACCATCTCCAAAAAGACATTCAAAAAACTATATGATTTACAAGTTTAACATGCGTTTATCAAAGTAGGAAATATGAAATTGGGGCGGGTCCGGACTGAATTCCCTCCGGGTCCGGATTCTGACCGGAGTCCGGACTTAGAGAAGCACTGCTTTACACAGTGCCCGCGTGATCGCAAAATCAAAAGTGAAAGTGAACTACGACTGAGAGCGCTCATTCAAAGGGGATTTAAATACCCCACATATTGAAAGCGGCGCCCTGATGCGCGAAAATTATATACAATATTAGAATGTTTGCGGGAGTGGACACAAAAATCACGAGAGCAGATGGGAGCGTACGGTAATGGTCAGAAATTCAGCGTGAGTGGGATCAACAAGCCCCGCGCTATCCCGCAGCGGCGCAGTCAGTCAGTGAGCGCTGTAACATATGAAGTTAAATCTTGCGGGACTCCATAAATAAAATACACAGGACCCCACTATTCAATAAATATACATAATGAAAAGATGATACAAAATGTAATACCTTGGAAAATGGCATTTAAGACTTTTTAATACTTTTTAAGGGCCTTAATTTTCTCTAAATTGATTTATCAACTTTTAATACTTTTTAAGATCCCGCGGACACCCTGTTTAGTCACTCTACTGCAAACGGCCATGGTTCTGCATAATTAGTCAAGCACAAAGAGCATAAATAAAAACAGAAAGAGGGAAAGAGAGGGGACAATGTGGGGCAAAAGGAGATTTTGCTAAATTATGGAACAGCAGAGAATGAAAAAAAGGTGGGGATAGAGAACGAGAGCAGAGGGAAATTAGAGAGGCGTGTTATCTTGGCACCCTGTTGCTTAACAGCTGCTGATTTAGACTAAGCTCTAACTCTCTCTCACACATGAAATGGTGATGGTATAAAATGTAGACAATAAATTCATCCTTCATATGCCACTACACACAATCTAAAAAAGTGTGCTTCCTTCTATGAAATTCAATGCCTTTTATATTTTGTGATTTTTTAAAGAGATTTATATAAAATAAAGTATATATGAAGAGTTCAGATGCAAAAGCCTCTAAGTGCCATCTGAAATTTTCATCTAAAATGAAGATTTTTAGCAGGCTCCTACATTTATGTTCAGTTATTTCACTTTAATTGTATAGAAAAGTACCTATACATTGCCATTAAAGTAAAATTACTGAACCTAAACAGAGGAGCCTGCAAAAAATCCTCATTTTAGATGAAAATTTCAGACGGCACTTAGAGGCTTTTGCATCTGAACTCTTCATATGTATGTGCTAATGAACTGAATTGTGCCATTTGAAGCTTAATAATATATGAATTAACAAGTATCTGGTGGAATGTTGTGAATGTGACAGGGTGGAACATTTCAAAGCAAACTGGCTACTACTCTCCTCATCATCAATGTTATGGCCTGCTGTCAGCAGTAAACAAAAAATAAATAAATAAATAAATAAAACCCCTGCAGTAATCAAGCCTCACGAACACAGAAAGGGATTCTATTTTACTTGAAAATAAATGGGTTAGGGTCTGAATTCTGCAAGGATACACAGACACACACACACACACACACACAATCTAACGTCTCGGTTACGTATGGTAACCCTCGTTCCCTGAAGGAGGGAACGGAGACGTCACGTCGGATGACCGACGAAATTGGGATCTCGCTTAGAGGGACCAATCTACTTCGAGTGTAAACTAAATGAGCCAATGCACATTGGCATGCGATTATTGCATCCAGCTGCTGCTGATCACAGCGTGAGTATAAGTAGGCAGCAGATGCAGCGTATATTCAGGTTTTCGCTGAGGAGCCGACCCGGCCGCTCAGCGGTGGTACAGGAGCTGTGGCGACGGGACGTGACGTCTCTGTTCCCTCCTTCGGGGAACGAGGGTTACCATACGTAACCGAGACGTTCCCTTTCAGTCGGTCACTCTCGACGTCACGTCGGATGACCGACGAAATTGGGATCCTACCAAAGGGCCACAGCTACTGCCCCTTCCAGTGTCCTGTGGAAGCCACCTGCGCCCCTACTTTTTGGCGTAGGCCAGGGCTTCTTCACAAGAGGACCAGCTACTGCTGCAATGGCACTACCCAATGAGTAAGACTGGGTCGTGACCACCCTCGTGCAAGTCTCTCAGTGCCTTGGCCTGGTGCACTTGCAATCATGCCGTAGCGTGTGAGGCAGCTTCTCCACAGGTCGTATAGGCATGACTGGCCAGTCGAGTACCTACAGACCAGGGAGGGAAGGCACGGTTCTCCCTGCCGGTTGGAGGCGGTATTAGGACACAACTGCATCGCAACCGACCGCTCCACCGGGGGGGACCGTTGTAACCCCCTAGCTGCCTCACCATCGAGGGTGGCGAGGGAGGAGGATCCAGCAAATCAGTTTCCGGCAGTAAAAAGGTGCCATCCACGACCTGATGAGCTCCTCATGCACCTCCGGGAAGAAAGGCACTGCGGCGGGGCGCTGGGAACCAGCGCGGACCACCCCAAGAACCAATCGTGCAACCTTGAGGGCTCGGGACACGGTGAAAGTCTTCACTCGAGCCCTACCCCTACGGCGGCCCGGGAAAGCATAGCCATTATTTCTGGATCCGATCCAGGCATTGCTACGGTCCCGGAGGAGAGCAGCGCAGCCGAATCTTCCTCTCCAGAAAGCTCTGGCTCACCCTCTGATGCTGCAATCGACATCCGATCGTCGGGGGGAGCCTCGGAAGAAACAGGTGGTACCCCCCGGGAGGGTCCAGCCTGCTCTTTTTGAGAGCTCCGCTGGTTTCGAAGTGCCGGCGGGCTTGGGCATCCCCGGAGGGGAATTCCTCACCGTGACCGTAAGACCAGTCCGCCCACCGCTAGAAAAAGGACGCCCCCGGCTGCCACCAGAGGGAACCCCAGATCTAGGCGGTGACATGGGCACTCCGCCCCCTTGCAGGTAACAACACAATCATTTGCAACACAACCAGGGGGTAGTGCAGCCTGATGTGTGCAACCCACTCGACACGGGAAACCACCACCGCTGAAGCGCCGTCCGCCAACACGAAGAGCTCTCCAAGAGCGTGCTGAACTCGTTCAGTCTTCTTCTCTCCGTAGAGTAGTCAGGAGCAGAACGATGTGATCGCTCGGCTCCAAGCGAAAAGCTGAATATGTGCTGCATCTGCTGCCTACTTATACTCACGCTGTGATCAGCAGCAGCTGGATGCAATAATCGCATGCCAATGTGCATTGGCTCGTTTAGTTTACACTCGAAGTAGATTGGTCCCTCTAAGCGAGATCCCAATTTCGTCGGTCATCCGACGTGACGTCGAGAGTGACCGACTGAAAGGGAACAAATGTTCAGAATTCATAATTATGAAAAATATATTTTAAGCATTCAAAACAAAGTAGATTGTTCTGCTTATAGCATTTCAGAAAGTCATATTGTGGACAAAAATGGTAAGAATTATTGAAAATGATAGAGAAAAAGATAAGGAGGTACAGAGGGAAAGACAGAAAATGTCCAGGATGTACAGAATTCTTAATTTCTCCCGCGAGCTGTTCTGTCAAGGCTCTCCCACCACCCTCCAGCAGCTGTTCTCTGACTGACACACACACACACACATTCTCCTTCTATGAGGCTGAATATGACATCATGAATGGCCAAGGAGGGGGACGGGAAAAGGAAGAGGGGAGAACAAGCTAACACCCTTTTCCATGTGCACAGTCTCACTCTTTCAAACACAAACAAAGCAGAACAACAAGAAACATTACTGCTGCCTCGCTTAACTCCCTGACCTGACCGAACTCTGTAAAGCTATCTTTGTGAGGACATTCATTGACACAATGCAATCTCTAGCTCCTTACCCTAAACCTACCCATCAGAACTAAGTGCCTCACCCAAACCCTTACCCTAAACCTACCCTTTACCAAATTGTAACCTGACCCCTAAAACCAAGTCTTGACCCTCAAACAGGCCTTTAAAAGGGTCTCAGAACGTGAGGACCGGCCAAAATGTCCTCACTTTACAAGATTGTCCTCACTCCGATGGTCTAAAATTCAAACTGGCCCTCACAAAGATAGCTGTACAAGTGCACATTATTCATCCCTACTCAAACACATGACATATGGCAAAACACACACAACACATGGATCTGAGTGCTATTCAAATCTAATAAATCAGTTTCCTGCAGATGTCATCCTTACCCTAAACCTACCCATCAGAACTAAGTGCCTCACCCAAACCCTTACCCTAAACCTACCCTTTACCAAATTGTAACCTGACCCCTAAAACCAAGTCTTGACCCTCAAACAGGCCTTTAAAAGGGTCTCAGAACGTGAGGACCGGCCAAAATGTCCTCACTTTACAAGATTGTCCTCACTCCGATGGTCTAAAATTCAAACTGGCCCTCACAAAGATAGCTGTACAAGTGCACATTATTCATCCCTACTCAAACACATGACATATGGCAAAACACACACAACACATGGATCTGAGTGCTATTCAAATCTAATAAATCAGTTTCCTGCAGATGTCAACTTCTGAATTAATCTAACACTTCAGCATAAAAAGTGGTCTTTCCAGTGGTTTTGAACACACATTGATATTACAGCAGAGTGGACTAATATTTATTTATTCCAAATTAAACACGCACACGCACACGCACACACACACAACTAAACAAGATAGAATAAACTTCAAGAAAGCTATTTTTTTCATTGGATAAGATGCTGTCAGATATGACCACATACATTTACGATCCACAGTCATATGTTTTGACTTTGGATCAGTGTGATGCCACACTGAGTTGATCAGATAAATAATAGCAGAAAGAAGAGTGCACTGACACTCTGAAAACCATTGCTTTTCCAGCTTTTTACTGACACGCTTCATTTTCATAACCAGTAGTAACAGCCATATTAACACAACACTCCTGTAAATGCTTTACGAACACACCAGGCATTCTGTGACCAAAAAACTACCTATGACCTTTGACCATGTCATATTGAGACATTTAAAGAATATGTTACTGAACTGCCATACAAATGTCTGATTGTAATCTGCATGGGCAGAAATGAACGGATGTTTCACTAAAAGAGGTTAAAATTTGGGTGGGTAGAGCAGCGGGTGTTTTTAGCTCTGCTTTCTATTCTTCAGACTCAGCTCATGTTGTGTGTTACACAAGGTGAAGAAATGGCTCTGTGAGGAAGTGAGGAGAAAAGGCACATGAATTTGAGACATGAAAAACCATGTATGACAAGTGTTGAAACTACTCATCCCTACTAGCTCTCACCATCATACATAATTTACTGCACAAATATGAATACAACAAAAAAATAACATAATTGGATGATAATGGATAGGATACCATATATCTTGCATCCAAATCTTTGTTTAAAAGAAAATAAATGAAAAATTATAACAAAACAACACAACACAACACAACACAAAACAAAATGCTGGGCTGTCAAAATAGAAATATTATTGTTGAGGCCTGGTAACTGTGGTAAGTAATTAGAAACTAATTATTAACTTCAGCAGAGTGACAAATGAAGCATCTGGAGCTGAAGACACTTTCAAATCCATCATCATTCAGTGTAAAGCACAGCTGAATGCAGCACACCCCCAGACAGAAATAGCATCATATGACATGTGCTGAGCAATTGTGAAGCTCCGAAAATATCCTCAATTAAAACATTAGATGATTGCATGTGCATGTGTGTGATGGCAGACAGTCTCTGAGGGATGATGGCATATGACAGCATTCCTGTACAGTGCAGTGGGACACAGATTAGCTCTAAGGAAGAGAGAGAGAGAACAAAATGAAGCATCTTAAGAGCAGAGTGAAATAGAGGACAGTGAGAGGGGAGAATGCAACCTGAGGGACAGATCTCCTTTTATTTAGCACACAGACACTCACAATGTACAGTTAAAAACCAGTGAAAATCACCAGAATGTGAAACATTCATAAGGCATAAGAATGTTTACTCTCACAAGCTGATTCACCACTTTTTTGCCTGTCCACTGTTTTCCTTTACCTCACTCACACAAACACACACACTGCTGGTGTAGCCTAATCTATCATCAAATCCTGAGCTGATGGGGTTGCTGAATCAGAGAATGAAATAAGCCCTAAAAACACTCTGTGAAGGCATGACTCCATGCATTTCTTTGATATATTTGAGGTATCCAGTATATTTGAATCACATGGCAGGTACTGATGTGAGTTAATGGCTGTTGAAAATTTACAGTATATGAATTTATTGATGCCGGTCTCCTCCATTTTCATCTTTAAATCCAAGTAAAATAATTTAATTTACAGGTTAATTTAGACAGTTATTCACATTTAAACATTGATCAATGCACATCAAATATGGTAAATGGAAGCTCAGACGTGATTGAAAACATTAATATTCATTAGGTTTAATCCTATTTATCAGTACTTAACATTCCTTGTTTATCTGAAATATAAATAAGATGCTAAAATTATCTATACAGTGATACTGTCATTCACCATAATGGATGACACTGTGGTGTAACAGAATTGACATTACACTGAATGATAAAAACCTTAACCTGAATGACAAATCTTATCAATAAACTCACTTTGCTGCAGGAACACACAGTCTTTTGAAGATGTCACAACCAGTCAAATGATAAGGTTTTTAAAATTTAATTTCAGAATGGCTTCTTGGTTCCACTGAATTACCTCTTTTAACAAACTGCATATTCGGGACAAAAGTCCCCAGGCTATTTCATAACTCAAAACAATAAGACATAGTCCTAATAGAACACAGCCAACACTTACTTGAAAAGCAAGAAAACAAATGTAGGTTACTTTTTAACTTGGTATTTTATATGTTTATTTAAAGATGTAATGGTAAAATCAAAGTCTGGACCATTACACTGAATGACAATTTTACGGTTTATAAAATTTCCGCAATAACTTTACACCACCACACTGGTTCCTTCTCCTTATATTTCTGTTACTCTGCAGTCTATCTTTCTTATCTTTTTCTCTGAAACCCAGAGAGCTGCTGGACACTCTATTAATTTCACATTTTCACTTGCAGAATTGTCTCTTTCTCATTGCTCCTTTCATCTCCCCAGTTTTCCATTATGTCTCCGTATTAAAGGGGTCATATGATGCTTTTTTAAAGATCATTATTTTGTGTATTTGGTGTAACAGAATATGTTGACATGCTTTAATGTTCAAAAAACACATTATTTTTCAAATACTGTACATTATTGTAGTATCAAACAATTTTCTGCAAACTGAAAACAGAGGGACAACTGGATAGGGTATTTCTAAATATATCTGTAGTGCAGGCACACAGTCACTTTGTATTGAAATGAAAGTGAACACTGAGTCACTTGAACAACTGATCAAAACATCCTTGAGCCAAATGTTGGCTACCACGAACCGCCAACTCAGAGAATACACTGTTATTCTGAGGATGGTTCCTCATACAGTGATAACTATGAACACAGGAGGAAGGTGTGATCATATTTCAGCATCCAGGAATGAGTCAAACTAGGCCTGGGTGGTAAAACGGTATCAATATTTATCGATGGTACACCTTCTTCGATAACGATAGAAAAATTTTTCGATATAGCGCACGATATAGGCACGTGCTATGAGTGATGCAGACAGCACATACAAACACGAACACGAGTGCTGTGCCTGCCTGTCGAATTTAAAATAAACATTTGCATTTGAATGCAAAAATAGTATCGTATGTTAGGTGTGCGTCAGGGAGCATCATCAGTGGTGCGCGCGATGCGGTGATGATGATGTAAGTGACGTTGTTGCATTTTAATGTTTTGTTGGTCTAGCCCACGAGACGCACAGCTGCTGCGTTTTTCATTCAAAATATTAGAGAAATATAGTAGCTCAATGCCTAAAAGATCTTGATTAGGTTAAAACCGAAACCAAGCCATTCACACAGAAAGTATATTCAACGCATTCTTTAGACGGACAAATACTACTGCTGCACTTGCGTCTCACACACGAGATGTATAGAAAGCCATGCAAAGTTAAAACAGTTTAAACGTTTAGAAAACACGTGAATTTGTGGAGGTTTATTCCTTTTCACTGCGTCTCATATGTTTTTAAAGGCAATCTGTGTGATGGGCGATTCGACTCTTTATATTAAGCAACGCATAAATACATGATGCTGTTTTTTTTCATAATTGTTTATGCAATTTATGAAATTATATTTGATTTATACGAGTTAATTTAGGCTTAATGCACGTTTTTTTATAGACAGTTATTTCCTTGCGTTGACAATTTAATGCGCTGCATTATTTTGCTCATTGCGCCCTACTGTGGCATCGGGAAACAAGCCAAAAGTTTCTAAGTCAACATTAGGAGAAGAATAACAACAAATATTTTACTCTCTTTGAGAAGCTTCAGAAGACACAAGCAGACAAATGCCCTATTCGGATTTTAATCCCGTCCGAATCTGCCATGTCTGTGTTTTTCTCACACAACCTCTGTAATAATTCCAGAGCAAATTATCTACTGTTTTTCAGCAAACTCAGTGATCCTCTGAGAAAACGAATCCCGTCCGAATGCAAATGTGATTGCTGGCGATATTTTTTTCACCATGCGTTTCCTTGAGAATTAGATGCTCTTACCGTGCACATGTTTGATATATTTGCTTCCCGGCAAAGAAAAAAACAAACAAAAAAACAATAATAAAATCAAGAGCCAGATCACGTAAACGGTTAAGACTGGCTATTGTAATATCAGCGTCAGGTAAGATTACTCACGTTCATTTCTTCACTCAATTACATGATGTTTTAATTACATACAGTGAGGAAAAAAAGTATTTAGTCAGCCACCAATTGTGCAAGTTCTCCCACTTAAAAAGATGAGAGAGGCCTGTAATTTTCATCATAGGTATACCTCAACTATGAGAGACAAAATGAGAAAAAAAATCCAGAAAATCACATTGTAGGATTTTTAAAGAATTTATTTGCAAATTATGGTGGAAAATAAGTATTTGGTCAATAACAAAATTTCATCTCAATACTTTGTTATAATATACCCTTTGTTGGCAATGACAGACGTCAAACGTTTTCTGTAAGTCTTCACAAGGTTGTCACACACTGTTGCTGGTATTTTGGCCCATTCCTCCATCCAGATCTCCTCTAGAGCAGTAATGTTTTGAGGCTGTCGCTGGGCAACACGGATTTTCAACACCCTCCAAAGATTTTCTATGGGGTTGAGATCTGGAGACTGGCTAGGCCACTCCAGGACCTTGAAATGCTTCTTACGAAGCCACTCCTTCGTTGCCCGGGCAGTGTGTTTGGGATCATTGTCATGCTGAAAGACCCAGCCACATTTCATCTTCAATGCCCCTGCTGATGGAAGGAGGTTTTCACTCAAAATCTCACAATACATGGCCCCATTCATTCTTTCGTTTACACAGATCAGTCGTCCTGGTCCCTTTGCAGAAAAACAGCCCCAAAGCATGATGTTTCCACCCCCATGCTTCACAGTAGGTATGGTGTTCTTTGGATGCAACTCAGCATTCTTTCTCCTCAAGTTGAGTTTTTACCAAAAAGTTATATTTTGGTTTCATCTGACCATATGACATTCTCCCAATCCTCTTCTGGATCATCCAAATGCTCTCTAGCAAACTTCAGACGGGCCTGGACATGTACTGGCTTAAGCAGGGGGACACATCTGGCACTGCAGGATTTGAGTCCCTGGCAGCGCAGTGTGTTACTGATGGTAGCCTTTGTTACTTTGGTCCCAGCTCTCTGCAGGTCATTCACTAGGTCCCCCCGTGTGGTTCTGGGATTTTTGCTCACAGTTCTTGTGATAATTTTGACCCCACGGGGTGAGATCTTGCATGGAGCCCCAGATCGAGGGAGATTATCAGTGGTCTTGTATGTCTTCCATTTTCTAATAATTGCTCCCACAGTTGATTTCTTCACACCAAGCTGCTAACCTATTGCAGATTCAGTCTTCCCAGCCTGGTGCAGGCCTACAATTTTGTGTCTGGTGTCCTTTGACAGCTCTTTGGTCTTGGCCATGGTGGAGTTTGGAGTGTGACTGTTTGAGGTTGTGGACAGATGACTTTTATACTGATAACGAGTTCAAACAGATGCCATTAATACAGGTAACCAGTGGAGGACAGAGGAGCCTCTTAAAGAAGAAGTTACAGGTCTGTGAGAGCCAGAAATCTTGCTTGTTTGTAGGTGACCAAATACTTATTTTACAGAGGAATTTACCAATTAATTCTTTAAAAATCCTACAATGTGATTTTCTAGACTTTTTTTCTCATTTTGTCTCTCATAGCTGAGGTATACCTATGATGAAAATTACAGGCCTCTCATCTTTTTAAGTGGGAGAACTTGCACAATTGGTGGCTGACTAAATACTTTTTTCCCCCACTGTAGACTCCCATGCTTAATCAGGTTAATAATATTTTCTATGGCTTAGCCCTACTCCTGACATAACCATCACAGAAAACTGTGCAGGACACTATATTTAAACAGAAACACGATTTGACTGATTTATAAGACTTTAACTAGTGAGGACATGTAAAAGTCATAATATTTCACTATTTAAGTGAGGACATTTGGCCCTCACAAGTATAGCTAAACAAGTACACACACAACCTAAATATTATCAATGATGACACTGAGAACATAACTAAAATGCAGTTTTAATGATGCACAATGATGATCGTATAACAAATTCATAAATTATAGTGAACAGATAAATACGTCTCAGAATTCAGAAATCAAATCATCCTAATTGAGGCAGATGATTCGTTTAACTTAATGTTTTGTTCTCCCCTCACTCAGTGTCACAGGTGTCTCTCTGTCCACAACTGTATCAGAAGTAGAGCTTGAGAGTTCAACATGCTGTTGATTTATTTGCTCAGTTTGACTTCTGGTTTGCTCTTGGACCTGTGCATTTGAGTTCAATTGACCAGCAGTCTGCTTGTACATTTCTAACTTTCTGATTTTGCGACACCTTCTTCGATAACGATAGAAAAAATGTTCGATATAGCGCACGATATAGGCACGTGCTATGAGTGATGCAGACAGCACATACAAACACGAACACGAGTGCTGTGCCTGCCTGTCGAATTTAAAATAAACATTTGCATTTGAATGCAAAAATAGTATCGTATGTTAGGTGTGCGTCAGGGAGCATCATCAGTGGTGCGCGCGATGCGGTGATGATGATGTAAGTGACGTTGTTGCATTTTAATGTTTTGTTGGTCTAGCCCACGAGACGCACAGCTGCTGCGTTTTTCATTCAAAATATTAGAGAAATATAGTAGCTCAATGCCTAAAAGATCTTGATTAGGTTAAAACCGAAACCAAGCCATTCACACAGAAAGTATATTCAACGCATTCTTTAGACGGACAAATACTACTGCTGCACTTGCGTCTCACACACGAGATGTATAGAAAGCCATGCAAAGTTAAAACAGTTTAAACGTTTAGAAAACACGTGAATTTGTGGAGGTTTATTCCTTTTCACTGCGTCTCATATGTTTTTAAAGGCAATCTGTGTGATGGGCGATTCGACTCTTTATATTAAGCAACGCATAAATACATGATGCTGTTTTTTTTCATAATTGTTTATGCAATTTATGAAATTATATTTGATTTATACGAGTTAATTTAGGCTTAATGCACGTTTTTTTATAGACAGTTATTTCCTTGCGTTGACAATTTAATGCGCTGCATTATTTTGCTCATTGCGCCCTACTGTGGCATCGGGAAACAAGCCAAAAGTTTCTAAGTCAACATTAGGAGAAGAATAACAACAAATATTTTACTCTCTTTGAGAAGCTTCAGAAGACACAAGCAGACAAATGCCCTATTCGGATTTTAATCCCGTCCGAATCTGCCACGTCTGTGTTTTTCTCACACAACCTCTGTAATAATTCCAGAGCAAATTATCTACTGTTTTTCAGCAAACTCAGTGATCCTCTGAGAAAACGAATCCCGTCCGAATGCAAATGTGATTGCTGGCGATATTTTTTTCACCATGCGTTTCCTTGAGAATTAGATGCTCTTACCGTGCACATGTTTGATATATTTGCTTCCCGGCAAAGAAAAAAAAAAAAAAAAACAATAATAAAATCAAGAGCCAGATCACGTAAACGGTTAAGACTGGCTATTATAATATCAGCGTCAGGTAAAATTACTCACGTTCATTTCTGACCTCAATTACATAATGTTTTAATTACATATGTACCTTTATGAAAATTAAACATGTGTTTACTACAAATAAATAAAAAAATAAAATAGTTAAACTAAAGTAACCACACATTAACCTGGTTTTGCTATACTAGCCTCTTTAGTTTCTCCATGGTATTTGTAGTAAAACTGTGATTATACTAACGAATCCCGTCCGAATGCAAATGTGATTGCTGGCGATATTTTTTTCACCATGCGTTTCCTTGAGAATTAGATGCTCTTACCATGCACATGTTTGATATATTTGCTTCCCGGCAAAGAAAAAAACAAACAAAAAAACAATAATAAAATCAAGAGCCAGATCACGTAAACGGTTAAGACTGGCTATTGTAATATCAGCGTCAGGTAAGATTACTCACGTTCATTTCTTCACTCAATTACATGATGTTTTAATTACATACAGTGAGGAAAAAAAGTATTTAGTCAGCCACCAATTGTGCAAGTTCTCCCACTTAAAAAGATGAGAGAGGCCTGTAATTTTCATCATAGGTATACCTCAACTATGAGAGACAAAATGAGAAAAAAAATCCAGAAAATCACATTGTAGGATTTTTAAAGAATTTATTTGCAAATTATGGTGGAAAATAAGTATTTGGTCAATAACAAAATTTCATCTCAATACTTTGTTATATACCCTTTGTTGGCAATGACAGAGGTCAAAAGTTTTCTGTAAGTCTTCACAAGGTTGTCACACACTGTTGCTGGTATTTTGGCCCAATCCTCCATGCAGATCTCCTCTAGAACTTGCACAATTGGTGGCTGACTAAATACTTTTTTGCCCCACTGTATGTACCTTTATGAAAATTAAACATGGGTTTACAACAAAAAATAAAAAAATAAAATAGTTAAACTAAAGTAACCACACATTAACATGGTTTTGCTATACTATAATATTTTTCCTATACTAGCCATTTAGCTTCACCATGGTATTTGTGTGATTATACTAATGTTAATCAATCTGAATGACTATACGCAATGCACGCCTACAGAGCACGTGATCTCTGTGACGCCCAGATGTACAAAACAGACCCTCCCACCTCTGTAATAAACACGGAGATGTTAGTCCCGTCCAAATTGGTACATGAAAATCGCAGACGTCAGGTGATTAGAATCGAAACTCAAACATAGTTTAGAAAACTAGTCCCGTCCGAATAGGGCTAAAGACTACTTTAATGGTGGGCTGTTTAGTCATTTTTGGAGCTTATCACTGAACTGTTTTATTGAAAAAATCTGTCTTTAATTTTTAGTTTAGAGGTTTTTATATCCACTGAAGAAAGTAATTTGGGTTTGGAATAATATAAGGGTGCAACGAGCAAAAGACAACACTTTTTCAGAGCTCTTGATGCAAGTCTTAAAACAGAGAGTCTGCATAATGAATTATCTCCGTGCTGAGCTCAGAAACTTCAACAATTTTGATTGGTCTTTAAAAACAGACTGTTTTTTGTGATTTTTTTTATTCCAGTGGAGAAATAAAAGTAGATTAAAGTGGTTCCATGAGCTGTATCCTCCAGATGTTCAACTCTGCTATTCTTCATAATATGTATATGTGACCCTGGACCACAAAACCAGTCTTAAGGCACTGGGGTAAATTTGTAGCAATAGCGGTGTAAATAGATGTGTAAATCTTAATTTAGAAAAATGTACCCTTATGACTGGTTTTGTGGTCCAGGGTCACATATATCTGCCACATCCTGTCTGAAACAAAAACCAAAGGCACATGCTTACACAGACAGTGCTGAGTGTCGGGTATGCCCCTCTTTGCTCTATGTGTGTGTGCGTAAGTGTCTGAAATGCATGTGTGTAAAGCTTTAGGGCAAGATGAGTAAGCAATCCTTTTACCGCAATCCCAGGTGGCCTGAAATGTGAAGTCCTAAGTCTGAGCTTGAACACCTAAACACACTGCACCATGAACCAGTGCTGCAGATAATGCAGCTGCCTTGCATGCAAAAAAAAGAAAGAAAACGAAATCACCTGCAACATACTGCAGCGTCTGAAATTGATACAAAAGAGGAAGTGTTAAGAATAAAGAAATGGGTCAATGAAGACAGGCGAAACCTATGGAATGCCAAATATTCCATGTGATGGCCCTACAATCAGCTATTTATGAGTTCAGTGAGTTCAGTCAGGAACTGCAGCTCTAAGAATCACCAGCCACTGCTCTCACTGCTTCCATTAGACAGACAGTACCACAGCATCAGGTCTCACACCAGCTGGCTGCGGGACAGCTTTTTCCTACAGGCCATCAGACTGCTGAACTCCTACATCATGTAATATTAGAACTGAAACTCCTCCCAACCCTTCAGCACAGCACTTGAACAATTATAGAGGCGATATATGACCTGTCATATTCCACAGTATAATTGCTGCCTGTTTACTGCATCCCTTCATGCACATTATGCCCACTAGTCTGTGCCTATTGTTACTCATGGGCAGCACAAGGGTGGGCTTTTGGGGTTTTCATCTGCAATAAAGAACAACTCTACAACTCAAGACAACTCTGACCTAAGAGTCAGCAAATCCTCTCGTTTGTTCATAGCTATACTCTATCCAGATGTAATAAGCAGCACCAAGTATTTCATAGACATAACTGTGATAAAGCAGAACATACAGTTGTAAACCAGCAACTGCTTTTATCTCCGACTCACTCAATTAAACAGTCTGCTAACTATAGACAAAAACACACTTCTGTCAGGACCACTATCATCAAAGATGTTTGACACTTAGCATACAGTTTGGATTGGCAGTATGGTTTTGTTCTGGGCAAAAACTTCCTGCACATCCATGCAGCCTTTCACGAATGAGCAGGGAGAGCAGCAGGGTAAACAGAACAGAACCAAATGTAGCAGATATAATTAATGTTCTTAATGACATTTTAGTGCAACAACATAATTCAAGATAAAAGGAGTCTTATTCTGGAAAACAAGAAGTATCAGAAAACCAAGTCCTGACTGTGACAACAGGAGGAGCTGGGGATGGAGGAGGGTAATTTGCTCCTGAGCAAGCGATAAGGCTGCTGAATAATACTGAATAGACTTTGTACAGGAATGTTGTGATAGGCGTTGTATTCCTATAGGTAGACGTGGATCAGCTGAGAGTCAGTTGATGCAAGCTTGACTCATGTGACCTGCCAGAACTAACACTATGCTTGATTTCTGTCACTTTTATACAATATAGTTACTAGAATACAGAAAAGCCTGAAGGGACAAAGTTTTTTTTTTTGTTCTGAAGTTTGAAGATGACATTTAATGGGACAATTTTATGTTTAGTAATATTCCTTGTAAAAATTATACTATACTGTTCCGTTTTTTGTTCTTAGCTCAGGGGTGAAAACTATTTTGAAACGGCTGTTCAAAAGCACACTCTTTGAAAATTCTGACACCACCCATGCTGCTGGGAACCGTGTTTAGCTGAGTAGAGTATGTAAATATGTAAATCTTCTAAGTTTCACAACAAAATAAAACAGCAATAAAAAAAGAGAAGTTAAGAAAGCATCTGATCATAGGGATATTGATATGTTTGCACCCACTCTGTAATTCGGCATTCCAGTGAATTCATATTCATAATATTCCAGTATTTATTATAAATGATTTATTTGTGCACATCAATATTTTTTAAAAATCATTAGACCTCATAATCTTTAAATCAATTTCCAGTCAATTCCCAATGAACAATCATGTCCTACCCTGCATTTTTATAAGGGATGCACCGATACCGGTATCGGTAACATTGTTTGAATATGGCACTTAACACATGCTGTGTGGTATTGGTGCGATACTGAGCTCCTGTACTCGTACTCGTTAAAATGCCCCGATACCATAAAACTGATACAAATTCAGGAACAAAAATTATTCAGACTGAGTCTGGGGAAAAAAAACAAAATGAAGTTGAGGTTTGCATGAAGCTGGGTGACAGCATGCCCAGGAGACTACAGGTTGTCATTAAGGCTAAGGGTTGCCCAACTAAGTATTGATAGTTGTGTAAATACTGTCATACTAACAGCTGTCAAATTTTTTGGTTGATTGTAATCTATTAGGCTACATACCTTTCTATCAAAGTTATCTGACATTATCAAGCTGAATTTGTTCTGACTCAGTTTAACTCTGAGTTCTTGTTATATTTTATTACCATTTTCTAAACTATAGCGAATAAACTGTGATAATGTGAGAAATGTTGAAGGTGTCTGAATAAATTTTGTAGACTATCTACAAATAGACTATCTATTTGATAAATAAAATATTGGTATCGGTACTCGATATTGGCAAGTACCAAAAATAAAAGTATCGGTATCGGGCGAGTACTGGAAAAAGTGGTATCGGTGCATCCCTAATTGTTATTCCCATTTGACGAACTGTTTCATTTAGATAAGCAGAACTGTTTAAAGTTGGCAAGAACCAGAAATTGTGACCAATGATTCTTCCCTATTGTGACCTATATATTTACTTTTATTGACATTCCAATTACAACTGTTGTGTACTGTTGTCTTAAGTACTCTGTATCTGTGTATATACTTTCTATATTAAGCATATGTTTTATGTGCATAATGTGCATATTTGTGTATTATTTATTCTGTTCTGCATGTTAAGGAAGAATGATAAGCAAGTGAATTTGATTAGTAAAAAAACTGTGTCTGTGGCACTTCAGATATCCATTCCCTGTATTTCACACCTTGCAACTTGCATGCAACCTTCTCCCATAGTGCGTCCACAGACAATAGTAAGCATTTGACTATTTGACATATTGTTCCGCTTTTACACTTCATGTACAGTCGGATTGTGTGACATTGGCCAACTGCTAATTTTGTGAGGGCTTGTCTGTCAGGCTGGACAAACAGACATGACACAAGTCTCAAACTCTTCTTGTCTCCAACAGCTGGGAATGGCATGTCCATCCCCCCAAAAACAAACATGTTGCTGAGGCCTGGGCAACACATTGTCGCACTTGACGTCGACTCGAGACCTTTGATTCCAAGCCGGCAGCTGGTTTGGTAACAGTGTTGAAAAGAAGGTGCCCATATACTGTAGTATATAGTGTAAGTATAAGTGAAGCATTTGGAAGCTACTACTTATGTTTGTGACCAAGAGTAATCTAAAAAACACATCAACCCAGATGCCAAAGGTGAGACAGCAAGTGAGAACTTGGATTTTACACAGACAAGTCACCTGATAGCCTCGTGTCACTGAGTCTTAACATCTGAGTATGACTGGACATATTTTAGGTTATTTTTTAAACTATTTTTAGACTGAACTCTACAAAAGCCTTTTACACTGCAGGCTATGGACAGGCAATATATAACCAGGAAGTACGACCATATTAGCCCAGTTCTGTCAACTCTGCACTGGCTCCCTACTGAACATCGAATACATTTTAAAATCTTGCTAATTATTATAAAGCCCTGAATGGTTTAGCTACTCAATATTTGAGTGAGCTCATATCGCATTATAGTCCTTCACATCCACTGTGATAAAGCTCTGGTCATTTGATAATACCTAGAATATCAAAATCAACTGCGGTTGGCTGATCCTTTTCCTATTTAGCGCCCAAACTCTGGAACAATCTACCTAGCGTTGTTCGGGAGGCAGACACACTCTGTCAGTTTAAATCTAGATTAAAAACCCATTTCTTTAACCTGGCATACACATTAGGGCTGGGCGATATGGGCAAAAATTTGTAACGAATCAGCTCATGAGGAAATATGAATAATTAATCATAACTAGTTATAATTAATTATGAATATTTAGATCCGCTGTAGATATTTAGCTGACCTCTCAGGGTCAACTGTCTTGTCAATTCTAAGAACGTTAATTTCCTGGTTAAGGGAAATAACTTTCTTACTGTACAATTCTACAAAAGCTTGTAGCATAAATCTGCATGATTAAGTGACTCCAGTTATAAGCAAACAATGAACCACATCAAGTGTGATACAAGTAAGGTTTTATTAACTACATAAACACTTAAACTAGTCTAACATACTACATAAACACATAAACTGGTCTAACATACACATACACACACACACACACACAGTTTGTATAGGAAAGGGTTAAAGCTTAACCCTTTAAAGAGAAGTGAAAATAAGAACATGAAGTTATTGAAACATTTGCATATTCAGCAGATCTACGCCTGAGGGAAACGTCAGATTCTTAGTTCAAACACACCTTTGTAAAAAGGTGCAACTGATACTTAATGTATCAATTAATAAGACTAAGTTTGATACTTGCGAGTCTCGTCTGTCTGAAAGAGATTCCTGATGCAATCTTAAGGCCCAAGATCTTTGCTGAAGTTGGTTGAGGGAAAAGAACCAGTTTGAGTCAGAGGATCTTGGTGAAATTGAAAGGTCGAGGCCGAAAAGCCCGGTACAAAACTTAGGATGTCCTGGAGTGCGTTTTCATAGATACTAAAAATGGTAGGGTTATATATATGTAAGCTGACAGGAGTGTGTTTCGATTATAAGCCTGCATAACAGCATACAATTTCAAAGACAAAATACACGATGACAATAATATACCCAATGACCTGAAGGATCATGTGTGTTCATTCAAAGAAAGGTTTTCCTATTAATTAATTAGCAAAGAAAAGTCCTTCCCTTGTGGATTTTCCTTATGGGCAAGGAAGCGATTTTCTTCACCTAAATTCCAGGAGGTCGTAAATGTATCGGGTGTCAGGGTTGCCATGGAACCAGGGGCCTGTTCGGCTCCCTGGGGTGTTACAGAGTATTTGTTAAATCTAGCTAACAAAATATATATTGTGTGTTTGAGTGGTCCAGACGCTACAAATTCATATCTCGGTATTTTTTGGCCGATTTGCGATATACAGTGCCTTGCAAAAGTATTCATACCCCTTCTTTTTTTCACATTTTGTTATGTTGCTGCCTTATGTTAAACTGCTTTAAATTACTTTTTTCCCCATATCAATCTACACTCCATACACCATAATGGTAAAGCAAAAAAATGTTTTTTAACATCTTTGTAAATTTATTAAAAATAAATTGCATAAGTACTCATACCTTTATTTGGGACAGTTGAAATTTAGCTCAGGAGCATTCATATTGCTTGTAGATGTCACTACACTTCAAGTGAAGTTAACCTTTGGCAAATTCAATTGAATGGGTATAATTTGGAAAGGTACACACGTCTTAATTAAAAGGTCTAACAGCTGATAATGCATATCAGAGCAAAAGCTAAGCCCTGAGGTCAAAAGAACTGCCTGTAGATGTTGAACCGCTCAATGTTGTCCAACAAAACAATAAATATTAAAGGCTTTGAAAACAAATTAAGTGAATGTAACCATATAAGCCTTTTTATTATGTGCAAAAAAAGGGTTAAAATCACATTTAATTCTGCAACACTGCAATCTAAAAACAAAAATAAGGCTTTTAAAGTAGAAGTTAAATTCACTTAAATTCATCTTAAAAACGAAAATAAATGAGAACAAAAGCAAGAGTTGTGTTAGGCTATTTTGATTACCAAATTAGTCACTTCACAGACAGTGCTATCATAAAAAAAAAAACCTTACTTGTAGGTTGAAAATTCTACATGTCACATTTATTGTCCAACTACAAATATTTCAGAGAAATGTATATTTTAGTCAGAATTATTGCGCTGATATTTAATTGAGCTCCGTCTGTTTGGCGCGCATGCACGGTGCTCGTTCACTGAAGTCTGTGTGAAGTTTAGCGGAGAATCCCAAAGCAGAAGGCTCATGCACTTCTGACAGAAAAATGGAAATATTTCCATGACTTTCTAACATTTACAGACGGAGAATATACCTGTGAAATGTAAGTTATGCATTCAGGAAGATGGCACATCTCAAACACATTAAACAGCGCGAGTAGCCGAGTGTCTCTGTCAGCGGCACATGCAGCCTTTCAGTCAGAGCATATGACGGGCCGAGCCGCTTAAACTAACATGCAAAACGAAACCATAAACTGTGTCTTACCAGTTTTTAAAGGCCTTAATATGAAGCTTCTCACATGTTTAGAACAAGCTGGATTATGCACTTTCTCCGCAGCAGCTCAGTCTGTGTCCTCTGCTATATTTTCAGATGCGTTCGTATCAAACTACTGTATATCGATATAAACGGTAAAATAAAATATTTACAAAAATGTGAGGGGTGTACTCCTGTGAGATACTGTATATATTTCACTTACCGTCCAATGTTGTCCAACAAAACAATACATATTAAAGGCTATGAAAACAAATAAAGTGAATGGAACCATGTAAGCCTTTATATCATGTGCAAAAAAAAGGGTTAAAATCACATTTCCATTTAATTCTGTAACACTGCAATCTAAAAACAAAAATAAGGCTTTTAAAGTAGAAGTTAAATTCACTTAAATTCATCTTAAAAACGAAAATAAATGAGAACAAAAGCAAGAGTTGTGTTAGGCTATTTTGATTACCCAATTAGTCACTTCACAGACAGTGCTATCATAAAAAAAAAAACCTTACTTGTAGGTTGAAAATTCTACATGTCACATGTATTGTCCAACTACAAATATTTCAGAGAAATGTATATTTTAGTCAGAATTATTGCGCTGATATTTAATTGAGCTCCGTCTGTTTGGCGCGCATGCACGGTGCTCGTTCACTGAAGTCTGTGTGAAGTTTAGCGGAGAATCCCAAAGCAGAAGGCTCATGCACTTCTGACAGAAAAATGGAAATATTTCCATGACTTTCTAACATTTACAGACGGAGAATATACCTGTGAAATGTAAGTTATGCATTCAGGAAGATGGCACATCTCAAACACATTAAACAGCGCGAGTAGCCGAGTGTCTCTGTCAGCGGCACATGCAGCCTTTCAGTCAGAGCATATGACGGGCCGAGCCGCTTAAACTAACATGCAAAACGAAACCATAAACTGTGTCTTACCAGTTTTTAAAGGCCTTAATATGAAGCTTCTCACATGTTTAGAACAAGCTGGATTATGCACTTTCTCCGCAGCAGCTCAGTCTGTGTCCTCTGCTATATTTTCAGATGCGTTCGTATCAAACTACTGTATATCGATATAAACGGTACTGCCTCATATCGTATCGCTTATAAAGAAAATATCGATATATCATACAAACTCGATATACCGCCCCGCCCTAATACACTATTACATTTCTATAATTCAAATCCATTAAAGGATTGTTAGGCTGCATTAATTAGGTCAACCGGAACCAGGAACACTTCCCACTTAACACCCAATGTACTTGTTACATCATAAGTAGAATGGCATCTACTCTAATATTATTCTCTTTCATTCTTATTCCGAGGTCACCGTAGCCATACGGATCCAGTCCATATCCAGACCATATGATGGATCAGCACCTACGACCTTTACAGCCCTGAATGTCAGAAGAGACCATGTCAACTAGATGTGCCCCAGAGACAAATCCCCTGCGAAGACCTCGTCACCTCAACGACAATCGGCACAAGACCACAGGAACCAGACGAGTCCTCTGCACCTGTGTTGCAGGCTGGAAATACACCACGCCATGCTGGTTTCGTCTGGCCAGAGGAGAACTGGCCCCCCAACTGAGCCTGGTTTCTCCCAAGGTTTTTTCTTAATTTCTGTCACCGATGGAGTTTTGGTTCCTTGCCGCTGTCGCCTTTGGCTTACTTAGTTGGGGACGCTTGACTGATTGCACAGACACTATCGGAAGAGAGCTGAACTGGATGAGGACATCACTGAACTGACTTTAGCTGGAAAAAATGACTCTGTTATTGTCCTCTTGCATGATTGACAAACTATTTTCCTGTTTGACACCGTGAAGCTGCTTTGACACAATCAGTATTGTATAAAGCGCTATATAAATAAAGGTAAAAAAAAAAACTTGTATTGGTTAGTTGTCAAAAATGTTGTAAAAATAAATGTTCAAATTCTTTGATATTTTAGGCTAATTGGTCGCACTAAATTACTTGATTTTATTGACATTTAAAAATAAATAAATAAATAACTTAAGGCAAAAAATGTGCAACAATAGAAAAAGCTTTTTTTGTTTGTTTCATTCAGAAATTAAAAACATGCTCATCATAGAAGAGGTAAATCCAAGTCGCTACGAATTGCATTTTTTTGTGTGATTTTGAATAAAAAAAAACTTTTATTCAAAGAGAAAAAAGGAAAGGCGTCATGTCCCTGACATTTAAAAAAAATTGTTGAGAAAATTTAAATTGTGCATTTGAAAATGAGTTTTTATCTTAACTAATTTTGTTAAAGTTGTAAGCACAGGTGTAAGTCTAATGCAAGTGTAAATGTGTACTTTCAACTTGGATCCACTCTGTCAGTTCTAAGTGGGTCAAGACCGGAGTTCAGTCTTTAGAGAGGGCATGGTCACATTTTAGCAGCTGAGAAAATGAATCGTTACAGTAAAAGGCACACATACACACACAAACACTCCAAACTAATTTCCAGAGACATTCCAGTTCATTCACCATGTTAAACACTGAGCTGTCTAGATCCTCCAGGGCTTCAAATGGCTGCACTCATTCCTGGCATTATTCTCAAAAATCCAGACTGCTAAACCTTCACCCACTGTGCCTCCCAATCAGGGGTGTGAAGTAACGAATTACAAATACTCACGTTACAGTAATTAAGTAGTTTTTATCAGTAGTTGTACTTTTTTGCGTTGTTTATTGGGTACATTTTAAGTGATGTATCGGTACTTTTACTCCCCTATTTCCTTCGTTTGTGGTCGTTACATGCTTATTTTAATTTTATTTTTATCCATCAACATGATTGGATAGAGAGTAGGTCTCGTGACTTTCGTCAAATCAAATTGTGCGTAGAAAACGTTAACTGCAAACTGTTCATCGTGGCTGCTGGAAGTGCATTCTTCAAGCATCATTTCAGTCGCATCTTCCTCCAACTTAATATGTTAAGGTAAATTTCGGATTTCTGCTTACTAAATGATTTGTATATATGCTTGCCTATCTACACGGCCTGAAATTTGGTGTGAGGTTGCGGGTATTGTATACAGTGTTAACTCCTGCAAGTGCCATGTTCGGTAAATTCCCCACTCACTTATGAGACGCTCGATGTGTGCTGCCTCGTCTCTCTCTCGCGTGCATTCTGCAGCAGTCACTTGGATAAGTTGTTGTTGCTTGTTGAACTTGTTGACTTTTGATGAGTTTGAGCGCGTGATGCGCGCTATGAAAACGTTTTTTTTAAAATCCATTTTATACAATTCATTTAGCAAGTGCACTCGCGCATAAACAATTTTCAAGTTCAACACTTTTTGTTCCGTTCAGTTGTGGATGCTGCTGATTCACCGAGACCGCCGTGGCTCAGGCAAAGAGACGTGTGTGTGTGTGTGTGTGTGTGTTTGCCTTTGAAAAAGTGTCCCCAGAAATAACTCGCTATTTAATGCATTTTTCCTTACAAATTGTATTATCAGCATAAAAATTTGCCATCCTTCTAGAACAATGGGCATTTATGTTAAAGGAGTCATATGATGCGATTTCATTTTTTCTTTTCTCTTTGGAGTGTTCCAAGCTCTTGGTGCATAAAGAAGATCTGTAAATTTGCAAAGACTAAAGTATCAAATCCAAAGAGATATTCTTTATAAAAGTTAAGAGTCAACCACGCCTACCTAAAACGGCTCGTTCGAACACGCCCCCACATATCTACCTCACTATGTGGAAATATTAGCATAATGC